>NW_024544240.1:0-85850 GCF_018167655.1 Microtus oregoni
GAAGAGGTGAGAATTGATAAGGGATTTATGCCAGGAAGGAGAGAGGTAGTGACTTTAGGTAAGAGTAAATGAGTAGAGGAGGGAGCTCCAGTAGGGTTTGTCAACTCACCTTTCCGCACGACATGTAAGGTGGATACTGCTTTAGAGCTGCCTTTGTCTTCATCATAAGGACTGGCCCATTCGCTGCCATCGGAACATCACTACAGGATGTTGGGAGGTCCATGTCGGACAGTGATTCCTTAGATTCCTTTGCTAGACTCTCCATCACCAAGTCGCATGAGCGCGTGTTGTTTCTCCCTCGAGGGGCTGTGAACAACTGGCAGGGTAGGGAAGGCCACACCCTCAGACCTGAGTCATCATCAAGGTCTCGACCAATAGTAGGTGAGCTTGTGCTCTGACATCACAAAGCCTGGTTCTGACCCACAAGAATGCCTGGGGAAGGAAGGAACAAATAGTGGACTGTACCACTCCTGACACTTTGATGATAGGGGGAAGATATTGAGAAGGCAAAGAGAGTTTGGGTTTAGATGGGGGAGACTTTGTTTAATAACTCTAAGTCAAATTTTCCACCTCAACCTTTTTTTACATATCTACCTTTGTTGTGGTAGAACACATGACAGATCATTTGCTTCTCCAAATCCTTCAACAATACCATCCCTGTCAATTGTTTAGTCCAAAATGTCCGCCTCAATCTTTGGCTAGTATCTTGAATGTCTTCCCTAAAATCATTCCCAAATAACATTCCTACTCCATGGCTTAGCCTGTTGACCGTACACACACACAGTCACACACACTCACACACACACACACACACACACACACACACACGCGCAAATACTTGCATCTCCACATTCCTCTGTACCTAATGAATATACGCAAACCAGTGTCCATATCTTGTCTGGCTGTGTAGCAACAAATCATGGCCTCCAGGCTTCCACCTTATCCCAAGTCAGGTGACGCAGCCTAGCCTCAATATCTCTTTTACTGTGGTGAGCATACAGCCTCCTTTTATATACTCACTCACCTAAGGAGGCTTTCTACAACCAACATAAGCCCAGTCCATAACCAGGGTTCTCCTATCTTCTGGTGTCTAGCCTATTGAGAATATCACACAGTATTAGACACTTGATTTTTAACATTCTGTTATGTATAACCTGGAAACCACAAGAAATGTTCAATCTTGGTCTGGACTCCTTGCCTTATAGTAGTGAATTTTAGGCTTCAACATGTTGCAGCCTATTTAGAACATTTTTCCTATATTATAGAGAACATCTGGGCTACAGCCAGATATAATCCTATTTAGATAAACCAACAGGGGTCTTAGAGTTGCCCATACCTCTTCACACCATACCCAGACTTCCTATGTCCCCCTCCAGGATTTATCCAGGTGAAAGATATCCATACTCTGTAATTGGTTTTCCATATTCAGTGGAATTTATCCTAGATTGAATAGTCCCTGTCCCATCAAAGAATGGACCCTTGCACTCTGCAGTAGTGATTTTTGGCATGTTTTAGGGACACAAATCTCAAAACACAGCATGATCCCACCAGCTACTACTATTCTGTAGCCAACACTGAGAGTTCCCCAACACTTATCATACCTGTACTGGCTAATGGAATAACCCCCACTCCTTATGAAAAGTTATCGTGTCCTCCTAAAGTTCGAACCTAGTGAATATTTCCTGTTCCAAATACTGTTTTTCCACATCCCTCCAAACATAGCTCATATTGATGTGGGATTCCCTTTTGTATATCTATGTATCATTATGATCCATACCAGTAAGGCTCTCACTGGTAGCTGCTGGTTTTCTCCTTCAGCAGCTACATGGCATCTCCCTGACTCTGCCTACTTTCTCTCTATATCTCTGTTCAGATTTCCTGCCTGGCTATATTCTACTAATCGATTGCCCAAAGCATCTTCTTGAATAACCAATGGTAATAAAACATATTCATAGCATATAGGATTCCTAGTCCCATCAAATCCTCCTGTGCTGTAGACAACATATACATTCCCACTGAGACAACCCCAACCTCATCAAACCACAGGATCTCTGGCTGACTACATAATATCACAGCATGCCAAGACTGTCCAAATCCTTCTACAATGCCAAGAGAAGTAAGTGCACCTTTCGAGCAGATAATTCTTTTCCTACTCCAGTAGAGTCCAGACCTGATGAAACATCCAGTGAGAACTCTAAAAGAGCTGTTTTCTCACACTTACAGTGACTTTTAGCTGTTTGCTGAGTTCCAAACCCTAGGCGCCATCTTAGTCCTACCGTGCTTTGATAGATAGTTCTAAGCTTCTGCTGGCACTTTCCCTCCAACTGGCCTTGTCCTAGCACATTCTTTTGTGCTGTATCCAGCATCTACATTCCCAACAGTAACCATCCTACCTGAATCCATCTGCAGGATGATTCCGATGCCTAAACCACTTCATTATATAACCAGACATCCCACAACCACCAGGACCCAACTTTAGCCAATTGAGTAACCCACTACACACAAGTGAATATTTGATTTTCCACATGCAGTCTGACTTACAGCTGCCTCATGTGCCTTGCATTTGCAAATTTTAGGCCTGTGAAGGTTTTCAAAGCCTTCAGCCAAGACTAGGTCCAGCAACTCCTTCTTTGGTACAGTCAACAGTTAGGCTCCCCTGAATTTAACACACCTACACCCATGCATGAATTAGTTGCCCTGCTTTCACAACTCCATTTCCAATCCAGACTTTCCATATCTTCCCCAAAGACCAAGCCCAGAATATTTCCCCTACCAGATAGCGTTTCCCCATATGCCAACAAACAGATCATAAGTCACTACAAGTGTCCAAGTCTAGTTTTTGCCACTGATATTCTTGCATGTTGTAGTAATGCTCACAGGATTCAACAGAGTTCCAAATGTGAGGGCCGAATCCCAGCATCTACTCCTGTCCTCCAACCAACATACATTGTCCTACAAGGACCTGCGCTGCTTGAATCTACATATAGTACTCATTTTGCTAACTATCTTACCCGAATCCAAATTCTGTATTCCTGAGTCCTCCACCATGGTATGGCCTGGTAAGTACTCACTCCCTCACAACCAGATATTTCATATTCTATCTCTATCTGGATCTAGCCTCTTTCCCAAAGTCATTATACAAATTTAGTTTGATCACATAAGTAGCAATATCTAGGCTTCTATAATTTCGGAAATCCCATGTCTTGGCCTTCCACGTGTGCGATTGCCGACATACATGCAGCAGACAAGTTGCTACCTTCACCCACCCACAGTACCCTCTGTGTTACCTGCAGCACCCTACTCTACCACATTCCTAATGTTCTCCTCCAGGAACTGGCTTCTTATTTAAGCCACCAACCAATACTTGTTTTCCATATCCATCTGCATCTAGCTTGAGTTTAACAGCCAGCACCCCTGCATAATCTGGCTGTTTGCATCTTGAGTCAAGGGTCTTCTAGGGAGTATGGTCCCAAATAACTCAGCTCAGACTATTCTCAGGAATCCTCCTTTTCTGTCGTGAACATCTAGGCTTTGCTAGCACTTACCCTGCACTAATACATCCACGGGACACTTTAGGTACAGTATAGAGCATTATTCCTTATTCAGATTTTCTATGTCTTCCCAGGTTTTAACTTGTTTAGTTTAGTTACCCACTCAGTACTTTGTACATAGAGGGCTTGATCTACCCAAGTTGCAACAACCAGTGTCCTGGTCTTCTCCAGCTGCCTCTATAGCAATCTCCGGCATTCTTAGACCCATCAACTTTTTTTGTGCTGTTGACAGCATCTAGATTCCCACAAAGACTATCTGTCTCTCATAGAACCAGAGGAGTTGTGGCTGCCCTACATGACCATTCTATCCCCAGACTATCAGAATACTCCTCCATCGTCTAGATTTCAGAGCACTGCTCTGCATCCTATCATTGTTTTTCTAATACAGTGGAGTCCAGACTGGATGGAACATCCAGTGTCATCCCTAGATTTCAATAGTAGTGACTTCTAGCTGTTGGTAGGGTTCCAAATCCTTTGTTCCATCTTAGTCCCACCATGGTCTCTTAGGCTGAATGCAACATATAGTGTCCTGCATGAATCTCCTGAAACAACACTTACACACAGGACACTCTAGGCTACCTATACAACACAACTTAATACCCAGATTTCCCAGAATACCCATGTACTCCCCAGAGTCAAGCCTGTAGACTAACACCAAATGTACTCATCATACATGATTTTCTACAACTTGCTGAATTGATCACAGTACTCTAGCCTACATAGACAAACTATAACACATAACAGGTGCCTCTAGGATTCGGTAGGGTGTATAATCTCACACCCCAGCACAGCCCTCCATCTATTCATGTGCTATAGTTAACATTTAGTTTTTCTACAATAGTTGTCCTATCTATGGCCACAGGACTAGATGTTCACTATACCATGGCACTCTATACACAAACTTCCCATCCACTCCCCAGAGTCTAGTTACTGAAACTCCAAACACAACCCAATATTTCTGTTTTCATGTCATGCAAAACATAAATCCCATGCTGCATGCAGTTTGGCACAGATGTCTGGACTCCTAGCCTTGCTGTAATGACCCCTAGAATTCAACAAGGTCCCCATTCCTTGGCCCTAGCCTATGCCAAGCATTTTGTCCTTGGCTGTAGCCTACATCTATGCTCCCATAGGGATGTACCCTAGCCCTGTCTACCCACATCTACTTTCAGAAAGCCTTGTGACACATAAAATACACCAATAAATACACAGACTTCCTGTGGTCTCCTCCTGGGTGAGCCTGGTGTTTACATCCCTATCTGACATTTTATTTTCTGGCGTAACTAGAATGGTCGAACATCCAGTGACCATGACTAGTGTTTCTAAGAGTTCCTTGTACTTGATGGCTCTAGGCTTCTGCAGACTCTGGTTCCTCCAACTGACCTTGTCCTAGCCTATTCTTTTGTGCTATATCCAACTTCCATACTCTCAACTTGAACCATTCTACCTTCATTCAATCACAAGTGACATTTAAATGATTAAGCCACCTATCTTTGTCCCTAGACATCCCACATGCTCGGCCTCCAGGGTTTAGCCTAGTGAGTAATAACCAACACAAACATGAATACTTGTTTTTCCACATGCAGCCTGACCTACTAGAAACACACTTGCCTTCCATTTGTGAGCTTTAGGCATCTACAGGATTGAATGTGTGCAGACAAGCTTAGGCCCTACAACTTCTACTATGCTTTAGTGAACAGCTAGGCTCCCTCTGCACTCAACGTTCTTGCACACATGCCCAGACTGTCCATATCCTCCTATAAAGTCGATAGAGGTATGCACCCTTCTGCAAAGATAATTGTTTTCCCAAACTAGTGGAGTCCAGACCATCTAGTGGCATCCCTAGAATAGTGCTTGTTCTCACTCGCAATGACTTACTTATATCTACCTATCTGTCTATCTATCTACCTATCTATTTTTAATCTGAGGGAAGGCTTCTCTATGTAACTTTGAAGTCTATGTGTGCACTAGCTCTGTAGACCAGGTTGGCTTCACACTTACAGAGATCCTCCTGCCTCTGCCTCCCAAGTGCTATGATTAAAGTCATGCACCACCACCACCCATCCTTGTAGTGACTTCTAACTTTTGTCAATGTCCGAAATCCTTTGCTTCAGACTAGTACTACCATGTTCTTCTTTGCTATAGGTAAGATCTTGGTTCCTGCATGAAGTTCCTGTTACAACACTTAGCCACAGAACACTGTGTGCTGCCTATACAACCCAACTCTGTACTCAGATTCCCCATGACCACTCCAGAGTCAGGCCTGTTAATTATCCCTAACATACTCATCATAAATGTTCTTGCACATCCTGCTGAATCTATACCAGTACCCCAGCCTAGACAAACAACTTATACTTCAGAGCAGAGGCCTTCAGGCTTCATCATGGTCCCAAATCTCATACACCCCCAATTTCAGTGCTATAAGGAACAATTAGAGTGCCACTAGTACTTGCCCTATCCACAGGCACAGGACTAGATGTTGACTATACTACCCCTCTCTATACACAAACTTTCTGTGTTCTCTTCCAGGGCCTAGTCTATTGGATATTCCACATACATCCCAATATTTCTGTTTTCATATCCTGTAGCGTGTAAATCATGAGCCTTAGGCAGTGCCACCATAGTAGCCTGAAATCTTTGCCTTGCAGTAATGATCTCTAACTTCAACAAAGTCCTAAATCCTAGTTCCCAGTTTAGTCCCAGTATTTCATCCTTTGCTCTAGCCTACATGGTGTGCTCCTGGGAGGATCATCAGTCATCGTACCAAACTAAGAATATTGCATACTATATTAATGAACAACCTAGAAAGATATGTCCATGAATGCAATAGTGGTACAAACTTTCTGGGAATAATCAGCTCCTTAAGAGTGAATTTAAGGTCTACTCTACAGAAAGCAACACATGCCTGCTGCTGTAAGCTTTGTCGAGAACACATGGTTATGGAGTTCCAAGGCCCCAGTATTGAACCTCATACTATTATTTTGTTAAATGAATGAAGTATCAAGCTTCACTCTACATTCATACCTCGATAACTACAGATTAGTGCAGTTCTCAGACCTCCTCAGAGACCTTGGTGCAGTAGATTATGTTTAAAAAAGACATTCAAAACTGGTCATCCTGGAAAAAAAATGAGAGTATGTGCAATGGGATATTTGTAGCCCTCTCTTCAAGACTCAGGTACCATTGCAGGGAGCATTTAAAAAGATTTTATGAGTCTGAGGCTGCAGATGCCAAGAGTGAAATTGTGATCTCAAGACATGACAGAGTCATTGCTCTCACAAATACAGAGCCGTCGTGATTGCATGCAAAGGCCTGTGTAAGATGAGGCCAGGTCATATTCCAGTATGCTTGGTGACTAAGCACTCAAATATATGCCAGTATGGTTTCCATCCACATTAACTCTCACACTTCTCTAGAAGACACCAACTGTCAGGAGTTTGCCATTTAGACTCCGGAGCCCTCCTACAGTGCATCTTTGACTATGGGGGATGGCTCAGAAGTCTGTACCTCTAACTGACAAACTACTGACAGTTGCTGGCTTCTAGAGAAATGTGACAGTTAATGAAAGGGAATGAAAAACAGGCTCTCATGTACTTGAATACTTACTTAGTTACCAAGAAGTGCAACTGTTTGGGAAATTAGGAGGTGTGACCATGCTGGAATGCATATAGCCTTTGTGGATTATATATGTCACTGAGGGTGGGTTTTGAGGTTTACATTCCCACATCAGGCCTCGTCTCTCTCTCTCTCTCTACCTACTACTGATGAATCAGTTGGTATGGACTCAACAACAGGCCCAGTGCCGTGTTTGCCTGAATCCTGACATGATGATCATGAATTAATTTCCTAAAATTATAGGCAAGCATCCAATTAACTAGAGATAAAGAGATCCAGAGACCCTTTCAAGTCTCTTGCATCTTGAAGTCCTGAACTGAGATTAGAGTTTAGCTAGAGGGACAGGGTATTGACATATAAGCAGTTGTGGTCAGGAGGTGGCATCTACCCTCCCTTAGCTCACCCATCATTGTCTAATTGTTAGTCTTATCTGGCAAGGTGGTTTGATAGTAGGAATTGTGTGAAATCTCTTTAAGGAGACAAGGTTTTCCTTTGGGTAGAGAACATTGCTTTACCTGGCATGAGATTTCTGTAGAAATACTCATTACGTTGAAGTCAATGATTTGACTGTTCTGATAGATCAAGCTACACAGTTGTCTCATTAGTATATCCTCATTTCTGCTAGGCCTGTTATGTAAGCAGCCCATTCTAAAAGCCCTATTAAAACACAAATTTTTTATAAAGGATAACCATGGGTAAACCTGTCACTTCAAATTACCATTCCTTTCACTGAGATGTGATCAGTAGATTTGAGTTTGCTGGGTGATTATTGCTCCTGGGGAGATTTCCTTACTTACATTGGATGGTGAGGTATAAAACCAACATTCAAAAAAAGTTGCCAAACAGGAAACATAACAGCTATTTGTGGGGATAACTGTCACTCACACACTTCACCTCAGATAGGTTGAGATATTCATACTGTGAAGTTTTGCCCGGATCTTGCAAAATACATGGATGGTGGAGCACAGTCTTCTTCATCGGTATCTATGAGATTAGATAAATGTAGCAATTTGGATTCAATGCTCCATAATTACCTCTATGAGTCTTACAGTGCATGTGTGGTATGACCCTCAAATCTGTGGGAACCAAAGTCCCTTCTTTGTCATATGCTAACCCAATTTTTCTTCTTTTTATATATCAAACCATATTCCTTTTCTGGCCTCTATCCCTATAGTATACAAAATGTCAGATTTTCCATCTTCAACACCAAAGAGTCTTCTGTGTCATATACCCACCTAAATCAATTTTCTAGGCCTCAACTTGAAATTTGAGTTCAAGGTGTGGTTCATACAATACACGCAATCAAATCCATCTTTATCGTAAATTCATGAAAATTGTTTATCTGCCATCAAACTTTGTAAAACCATAATCTCTCTCATATCATATACCAACCCAATCTCTCTCTCTCTCTCTCTCTCTCTCTATCTCTCTCTCTCTCCCCACTGTTGCTGCCTTCATCCTTATGAGACCACATCCCTCCTTTGTCATCTGCCTATCCACACTATCTCTCTTGCCATATAGCCAATATTTCTTCCCTAAAACCTTATCAGACACAAATCTCTCCCTTTCATTCAACCAAGTGAACTCCCTCTCTCGCCATGTACCCACTATTTCTGGACCCATCCTTCCAAGACACTCATTCCTCCTTAGCCATACACCAAACCTAATACTCTATCTTATAATGTTTCCACCATTTCTTCCCCCAAACGTTGTGATGGCCCAATCTGCCCCATGTCATGTACTCACCCAAACTCCCTCGCTAGCCATATATCCACCATGTCTGCCCCCATCCTGCTGTGACGCAAATCCTTCTCTTGCCATATGCCCACTGAAAATTCTTCTATTTTCATGTAACCACACAATTTCCTGTCTTGTGATGTAACCGCCATTTCTTCCCCCAAACATGTCAGACCCAAATATATCCATGTTTATAAGCCCAACAAAACACCCTCTCTTGACATATACCCACCAAAACTCTGTTTCATGAAATATACCAATTATTTCTGCCCCAAACCTTAAGAGACCCAAACACCCCCTGGTCATACAGCTACCCAAACTCCTCTCTGGGCATATACCCATCATTTTGCCACCGGCTTTGTGAGACCCTAATCTCTCCATTGTCGTATGCCCATCCAAAGTATTTCTCTTGCTACATACTCACCATTGCTGCCCCTAAAGTGTATAAGACCCAAATCCCTCCCTTGTCATTTACCCAGCATACTCCCTCTGTTCCTATATATCCACCATTTCTGACCCCATCTTTCTGAGACCCTAATCCCACCCGTCATATAATAACCCAAACTCCTCTCTTAACAGATACTCATGATTTCTGCCACCTGAGTATTTGAGAATCAAATCCTTCCCTTGTCATGTACCCACCCAAATGTCTCTTATCATTTACCCATCATTACACTCTCCAAAGTATATGAGATCCAACTCCCTTCCCTGGCATTACCCACCCATATTCCCACTCTTTCCAAGCTCTCACGATTACTGCCCCAAAATTTTGGAGTCACAAATCCCTCCCTTGTCTTCTACCCACACAAAATCCCCCTCTTCAAGGCACCCACCATTGATGCCCAAACTTTTGGAGACACAAATCCCTCCCTTTTTTCCTACCCACCCAAACTCCCTCTCTTCCATGCACCCACAATTGATGCCCAAACCTTTGGAGACCCAAATCCCTCCCGTGCCTTCTACCCACCCAAACTCCCTCTCTTTCCATGCACTCACCATTACTGCTCCAAACATATGGAAACCCAAATCCCTCCCTTGTCTTCTTCCCACCCAAACTCCCCCTCTTCCATGCACCCACCATTGTTTCACAAACCTTTGGAGACCCAAATCCCACCCTTGTCTTCTTCCCACCCGAACTCCCCCTCTTCCATGCACCCACCATTGTTTCCCAAACCTTTGGAGACCCAAATCCCACCCTTGTCTTCTTCCAACCCAAACATCCCCACTTTCATGCACCCACCATTGATGCCCAAACCTTTGGAGACCCAAATCCCTCCCTTGTCTTCTACCCACCCATGCTCCCTTTCTTTTCATGCACTCACCATTACTGCCCCAAAATCCCCCTCGTCCAGGCACCCACCAATGTTGCCCAAACGTTTGGAGACAAAAATCCCTCCCTTGTCTTCTTCCCACCCAAACTCCCCCTCTTCCATGCACCCATCATTGATGCCCAAACCTTTAAAAACACAAAGCCCTGCCTTGTCTCCTACACACCCAAACTCCCTTTCTTCCATGCACCCACAAGTGATGCCCAAACCTTTGGAGACACAAATCCCTCCCTTGTCTTCTACCAACCCAAGTTCCCTTTCTTTTCATGCACTCACCATTACTGCCCAAATCCTTTGGAGACACAAATCCCTTCCTTGTCTTCTATCCACCCTAACTCCCCCTCCTCCATGCACCCACCATTGATGACCAATTCTTTGGAGACCCAAATCCCTCCCTTGTCATCTTCCCACCCAAACTCCCTTTCTTTTCATGCCCTCACCATTACTGCCCCAAAACTTTGGAGACCCAAATCCCTCCCTTGTCTTCTTCCCACCCAAACTCCCCGTCTTCCATGCACCCACCATTGATGCCCAAACCTTTGGAGACACAAATCCCTCCCTTGTCTCCTACCCACCAAAACTCCCTCTCTTTCCATGCTCTCACCGTTAAAGCCACAAAATTTTGGAGACCCTAATCCCTCCCTTGTCTTCTTCCCACACAAACTCGCCTCTTTTATGCACCCAGAATTAATGCCCAAACCTTTGTAGACCCAAATCCCTCCCTTGTCTTCTACCAACCCAAACTCCCCCTCTTTCCATGAACCCACTATGACTGTCCCAAACCTAGTGAAGAACAAATCTCTCCATTGCCATTCACCCACCCATCTTCCCTCTCTTCTCCTATAACCATCATTTTTCCTTCCCTTTCCTGGTTTCGCCTTTAGTCACTGTAAAAGACACATAGCTTTTCAACTAAATTGAATTCATTTTCAATTTAAGAAATTTATACCAATGCAATTTTCTTTGTCATATTTGGGCATTCCCCGTCTTCATGATAGCCATCTAATTGGCTCTCCCCCTCATCGGCTGCTGCGACCACGCTTGCTTCTCCAGTAGTGTGCACCTCGGCTTCCTTTTCAGGCTCCTCCTCCTTAGGTTCAGGCATTGCAGTAACAGCTTTCACTTTGATTTTCTTCCGTTCGAGGGCAGCTGCCTCTTCGGCCTCCCTCTTTCTCTTGTTCCTCTTCTTTGAGGAGTGCTTCCGGTGTTTGCTTTTCTTGTGTGCCTGGAATGGCAAGAGGTGAACACAAGAATTAGTTAATAGAGGGAGAAGTCAGGAGAGGCATGTGAAGGACACTTTGTCGGAAGAGGTGAGAATTGATAAGGGATTTATGCCAGGAAGGAGAGAGGTAGTGACTTTAGGTAAGAGTAAATGAGTAGAGGAGGGAGCTCCAGTAGGGTTCGTCAACTCACCTTTCTGCACGACATGTAAGGTGGATACTGCTTTAGAGCTGCCTTTGTCTTCACCATAAGGACTGGCCCGTTCGCTGCCATTGGAACATCACTACTGGATGTTGGGAGGTCCATGTCGGACAGTGATTCCTTAGGTTCCTTTGCTGGACTCTCCATCACCAAGTCGCGTGAGCGCGTGTTGTTTCTCCCTCGAGGGGCTGTGAACAACTGGCAGAGTAGGGAAGGCCACACCCTCAGACCTGAGTCATCATCAAGGTCTCGACCAATAGTAGGTGAGCTTGTGCTCTGACATCACAAAGCCTGGTTCTGACCCACAAGAATGCCTGGGGAAGGAAGGAACAAATAGTGGACTGTACCACTCCTGACACTTTGATGATAGGGGGAAGATATTGAGAAGGCAAAGAGAGTTTGGGTTTAGATGGAGACTTTGTTTAATAACTCTAAGGCAAATTTTCCACCTCAACCTTTTTTACATATCTACCTTTGTTGTGGTAGAACACATGACAGATCATTTGCTTCTCCAAATTCTTCAACAATGCTATCCCTGTCAATGGTTTAGTCCAAAATGTCCGCCTCAATCTTTGGCTAGTATCTTGAATGTCTTCCCTAAAATCATTCCCAAATAATATTCCTACTCCATGGCTTAGCCTGTTGACCGTACACACACACACACACACACACACACACACACACGAATACTTGAATCTCCACATTCCTCTGTACCTAATGAATATACACAAACCAGTGTCCATATCTTGTCTGGCTGTGTAGCAACAAATCATGGCCTCCAGGCTTCCACCTTATCCCAAGTCAGGTGACCCAGCCTAGCCTCAATATCTCTTTTACTGTGGTGAGCATACAGCCTCCTTTAATATACTCACTCACCTAAGGAGGCTTTCTACAACCAACATAAGCCCAGTCCATAACCAGGGTTCTCCTATCTTCTGGTGTCTAGCCTATTGAGAATATCACACAGTATTAGACACTTGATTTTTAACATTCTGTTATGTATAACCTGGAAACCATAAGAAATGTTCAATCTTGGTCTGGACTCCTTGCCTTATAGTAGTGAATTTTAGGCTTCAACATGTTGCAGCCTATTTAGAACATTTTTCCTATATTATAGAGAACATCTGGGCTACAGCCAGATATAATCCTATTTAGATAAACCAACAGGGGTCTTAGAGTTGCCCATACCTCTTCACACCATACCCAGACTTCCTATGTCCCCCTCCAGGATTTATCCAGGTGAAGATATCCATACTCTGTAATTGGTTTTCCATATTCAGTGGAATTTATCCTAGATTGAATAGTCCCTGTCCCATCAAAGAATGGACCCTTGCACTCTGCAGTAGTGATTTTTGGCATGTTTTAGGGACACAAATCTCAAAACACAGCATGATCCCACCAGCTACTACTATTCTGTAGCCAACACTGAGAGTTCCCCAACACTTATCATACCTGTACTGGCTAATGGAATAACCCCACTCCTTATGAAAAGTTATCGTGTCCTCCTAAAGTTCGAACCTAGTGAATATTTCCTGTTCCAAATACTGTTTTTCCACATCCCTCCAAACATAGCTCATATTGATGTGGGATTCCCTTTTGTATATCTATGTATCATTATGATCCATTCCAGTAAGGCTCTCACTGGTAGCTGCTGGTTTTCTCCTTCAGCAGCTACATGGCATCTCCCTGACTCTGCCTACTTTCTCTCTATATCTCTGTTCAGATTTCCTGCCTGGATATATTCTACTAATCGATTGCCCAAAGCATCTTCTTGAATAACCAATGGTAATAAAACATATTCATAGCATATAGGATTCCTAGTCCCATCAAATCCTCCTGTGCTGTAGACAACATATACATTCCCACTGAGACAACCCCAACCTCATCAAACCACAGGATCTCTGGCTGACTACATAATATCACAGCATGCCAAGACTGTCCAAATCCTTCTACAATGACAAGAGAAGTAAGTGCACCTTTCGAGCAGATAATTCTTTTCCTACTCCAGTAGAGTCCAGACCTGATGAAACATCCAGTGAGAACTCTAAAAGAGCTGTTTTCTCACACTTACAGTGACTTTTAGCTGTTTGCTGAGTTCCAAACCCTAGGCTCCATCTTAGTCCTACCGTGCTTTGATAGATAGTTCTAAGCTTCTGCTGGCACTTTCCCTCCAAATGGCCTTGTCCTAGCACATTCTTTTGTGCTGTATCCAGCATCTACATTCCCAACAGTAACCATCCTACCTGAATCCATCTGCAGGATGATTCCGATGCCTAAACCACTTCATTATATAACCAGACATCCCACAACCACCAGGACCCAACTTTAGCCAATTGAGTAACCCACTACACACAAATGAATATTTGATTTTCCACTTGCTGTCTGACTTACAGCTGCCTCATGTGCCTTGCATTTGCAAATTTTAGGCCTGTGAAGGTTTTCAAAGCCTTCAGCCAAGACTAGGTCCAGCAACTCCTTCTTTGGTATAGTCAACAGTTAGGCTCCCCTGAATTTAACACACCTACACCCATGTATGAAATAGTTGCCCTGCTTTCACAACTCCATTTCCAATCCAGACTTTCCATATCTTCCCCAAAGACCAAGCCCAGAATATTTCCCTTACCAGATAGCGTTTCCCCATATGCCAACAAACAGATCATAAGTCACTACAAGTGTCCAAGTCTAGTTTTTGCCACTGATATTCTTGCATGTTGTAGTAATGCTCACAGGATTCAACAGAGTTCCAAATGCGAGGGCCGAATCCCAGCATCTAGTCCTGTCCTCCAACCAACATACATTGTCCTACAAGGACCTGCGCTGCGTGAATCTACATATAGTACTCATTTTGCTAACTATCTTACCCGAATCCAAATTCTGTATTCCTGAGTCCTCCACCATGGTATGGCCTGGTAAGTACTCACTCCCTCACAACCAGATATTTCATATTCTATCTCTACCTGGATCTAGCCTCTTTCCCAAAGTCATTATACAAATTTAGTTTGATCACCTAAGTAGCAATATCTAGGCTTCTATAATTTCGGAAATCCCATATCTTGGCCTTCCACATGTGCGATTGCCCACATACATGCAGCAGACAAGTTGCTACCTTCACCCACCCACAGTACCCTCTGTGTTACCTGCAGCACCCTACTCCACCACATTCCTAATGTTCTCCTCCAGGAACTGGCTTCTTATATATGCCACCAACCAATACTTGTTTTCCATATCCATCTGCATCTAGCTTGAGTTTAACAGCCAGCACCCCTGCATAATCTGGCTGTTTGCCTCTTGATTCAAGGGTCTTCTCGGGAGTATGGTCCCAAATAACTCAGCTCAGACTATTCTCAGGAATCCTCCTTTTCTGTCGTGAACATCTAGGCTTTGCTAGCACTTACCCTGCACTAATACATCCACGGGACACTTTAGGTACAATATAGAACATTATTCCTTATTCAGATTTTCTATGTCTTCCCAGGTTTTAACTTGTTTAGTTTAGTTACCCACTCAGTACTTTGTACATAGAGGGCTTGATCTACCCAAGTTGCAACAGCCAGTGTCCTGGTCTTCTCCAGCTGCCTCTATAGCAATCTCCGGCATTCTTAGACCCATCAACTTTTTCTGTGCTGTTGACAGCATCTAGATTCCCACAAAGACTATCAGTCTCTCATAGAACCAGAGTAGTTGTGGCTGCCCTACATGACCATTCTATCCCCAGACTATCAGAATACTCCTCCATCGTCTAGATTTCAGAGCACTGCTCTGCATCCTATCATCGTTTTTCTAATCCAGTGGAGTCCAGACTGGATGGAACATCCAGTGTCATCCCTAGATTTCAATAGTAGTGACTTCTAGCTGTTGGTAGGGTTCCAAATCCTTTGTTCCATCTTAGTCCCACCATGGTCTCTTAGGCTGAATGCAACATATAGTGTCCTGCATGAATCTCCTGAAACAACACTTACACACAGGACACTCTAGGCTACCTATACAACACAACTTAATACCCAGATTACCCAGAATACCCATGTACTCCCCAGAGTCAAGCCTGTAGACTTACACCAAATGTACTCATCATACATGATTTTCTACAACTTGCTGAATTGATCACAGTACTCTAGCCTACATAGACAAACTATAAAACATAACAGGTGCCTCTAGGATTCAGTAGGGTGTAAAATCTCACACCCCAGCACAGCCCTCCATCTATTCAAGTGCTATACTTAACATTTAGTATTTCTACAATAGTTGTCCTATCTATGGCCACAGGAGTAGATGTTCACTATACCATGGCACTCTATACACAAACTTCCCATCCACTCCCCAGAGTCTAGTTACTGAAACTCCAAACACAACCCAATATTTCTGTTTTCATGTCATGCAAAACATAAATCCCATGCTGCATGCAGTTTGGCACAGATGTCTGGACTTCTAGCCTTGCTGTAATGACCCCTATAATTCAACAAGGTCCCCATTCCTTGGCCCTAGCCTATGCCAAGCATTTTGTCCTTGGCTGTAGCCTACATCTATGCTCCCATAGGGATGTACCCTAGCCCTGTCTACCCACATCTACTTTCAGAAAGCCTTGTGACACATAAAATACACCAATAAATACACAGACTTCCTGTGGTCTCCTCCTGGGTGAGCCTGGTGTTTACATCCCTATCTGACATTTTATTTTCTGGCGTAACTAGAATGGTCGAACATCCAGTGACCATGACTAGTGTTTCTATGAGTTCCTTATACTTGATGGCTCTAGGCTTCTGCAGACTCTGGTTCCTCCAACTGACCTTGTCCTAGCCTATTCCTTTGTGCTATATCCAACTTCCATACTCTCAACTTGAACCATTCTACCTTCATTCAATCACAAGTGACATTTAAATGATTAAGCCACCTATCTTTGTCCCTAGACATCCCACATCCTCGGCCTCCAGGGTTTAGCCTAGTGAGTAATAACCAACACAAACATGAATACTTGTTTTTCCACATGCAGCCTGACCTACTAGAACCACATTTGCCTTCCATTTGCGAGCTTTAGGCATCTACAGGTTTGAATGTTTGCAGACAAGCTTAGGCCCAGCAACTTCTACTATGCTTTAGTGAACAGCTAGGCTCCCTCTGCACTCAACGTTCTTGCACACATGCCCAGACTGTCCATATCCTCCTATAAAGTCGATAGAGGTATGCACCCTTCTGCAGAGATAATTGTTTTCCCAAACTAGTGGAGTCCAGACAATCTAGTGGCATCCCTAGAATAGTGCTTGTTCTCCCTCGCAATGACTTACTTATATCTACCTATCTGTCTATCTATCTATCTATTTTTAATTCGAGAGAAGGCTTCTCTACGTAACTTTGAAGTCTATTTTTGCACTAGCTCTGTAGACCAGGTTGGCTTCACACTCACAGAGATCCTCCTGCCTCTGCCTCCCAAGTGCTATGATTAAAGTCATGCACCACCACCACCCATCCTTGTAGTGACTTCTAACTTTTGTCAGTGTCCGAAATCCTTTGCTTCATGTTCTTCTTTGCTATTGGTAAGATCTTGGTTCCTGCATGAAGTTCCTGTTACAACACTTAGCCACAGAACACTGTGTGCTGCCTATACAACCCAACTCTGTACTCAGATTCCCCATGACCTCTCCAGAGTCAGGCCTGTTAATTATCCCTAACATACTCATCATAAATGTTTTTGCACATCCTGCTGAATCTATACCAGTACCCCAGCCTAGACAAACAACTTATACTTCAGAGCAGAGGCCTTCAGGCTTCATCATGGTCCAAAATCTCATAAACCCCCAATCTCAGTGCTATAAGGAACAATTAGAGTGCCACTAGTACTTGCCCTATCCACAGCCACAGGACTAGATGTTGACTATACTACCCCACTCTATACACAAACTTTCTGTGTTCTCTTCCAGGGCCTAGTCTATTGGATATTCCACATACATCCTAATATTTCTGTTTTCATATCCTGTAGCATGTAAATCATGAGCCTTAGGCAGTGCCACCATAGTAGCCTGAAATCTTTGCCTTGCAGTAATGATCTCTAACTTCAACAAAGTCCTAAATCCTAGTTCCCAGTTTAGTCCCAGTATTTCATCCTTTGCTCTAGCCTACATGATGTGCTCCTGGGAGGATCATCAGTCATCGTACCAAACTAAGAATATTGCATACTATATTAATGAACAACCTAGAAAGATATGTCCATGAATGCAATAGTGGTAAAAACTTTCTGGGAATAATCAGCTCCTTAAGAGTGAATTTAAGGTCTACTCTACAGAAAGCAACACATGCCTGCTGCTGTAAGCTTTGTCGAGAACGCATGGTTATGGAGTTCCAGCGCCCCAGTATTGAACCTCATACTATTATTTTGTTAAATGAATGAAGTATCAAGCTTCACTCTACATTCATACCTCGATAACTACAGATTAGTGCAGTTCTCAGACCTCCTCAGAGACCTTGGTGCAGTAGATTATGTTTAAAAAAGACATTCAAAACTGGTCATCCTGGAAAAAAAATGAGAGTATGTGCAATGGGATATTTGTAGCCCTCTCTTCAAGACTCAGGTACCATTGCAGGGAGCATTTAAAAAGATTTTATGAGTCTGAGGCTGCAGATGCCAAGAGTGAAATTGTGATCTCAAGACATGACAGAGTCATTGCTCTCACAAATACAGAGCCGTCGTGATTGCATGCAAAGGCCTGTGTAAGATGAGGCCAGGTCATATTCCAGTATGCTTGGTGACTAAGCACTCAAATATATGCCAGTATGGTTTCCATCCACATTAAGTCTCACACTTCTCTAGAAGCCACCAACTGTCAGGAGTTTGCCAGTTAGACTCTGGAGCCCTCCTACAGTGCATCTTTGACTAAGGGGGATGGCTCAGAAGTCTGTACCTCTAACTGACAAACTACTGACAGTTGGTGGCTTCTAGAGAAATGTGACAGTTAATGAAAGGGAATGAAAAACAGGCTCTCATGTACTTGAATACTTACTTAGTTACCAAGAAGTGCAACTGTTTGGGAAATTAGGAGGTGTGACCATGCTGGAATGCATATAGCCTTTTGGATAATATATGTCACTGAGGGTGGGTTTTGAGGTTTACATTCCCACATCAGGCCTCGTCTCTCTCTCTCTCTACCTACTACTGATGAATCAGTTGGTATGGACTCAACAACAGGCCCAGTGCCGTGTTTGCCTGAATCCTGACATGATGATCATGAATTAATTTCCTAAAATTATAGGCAAGCATCCAATTAACTAGTGATAAAGAGATCCAGAGACCCTTTCAAGTCTCTTGCATCTTGAAGTCCTGAACTGAGATTAGAGTTTAGCTAGAGGGACAGGGTATTGACATATAAGCAGTTGTGGTCAGGAGGTGGCATCTACCCTCCCTTAGCTCACCCATCATTGTCTAATTGTTAGTCTTATCTGGCAAGGTGGTTTGATAGTAGGAATTGTGTGAAATCTCTTTAAGGAGACAAGGTTTTCCTTTGGGTAGAGAACATTGCTTTACCTGGCATGAGATTTCTGTAGAAATACTCATTACGTTGACGTCAATGATTTGACTGTTCTGATAGATCAAGCTACACAATTGTCTCATTAGTATATCCTCATTTCTGCTAGGCCTGTTATGTAAGCAGCCCATTCTAAAAGCCCTATTAAAACACAAATTTTTTATAAAGGATAACCAAGGGTAAACCTGTCACTTCAAATTACCATTCCTTTCACTGAGATGTGATCAGTAGATTTGAGTTTGCTGGGTGATTATTGCTCCTGGGGAGATTTCCTTACTTACATTGGATGGTGAGGTATAAAACCAACATTCAAAAAAAGTTGCCAAACAGGAAACATAACAGCTATTTGTGGGGATAACTGTCACTCACACACTTCACCTCAGATAGGTTGAGACATTCATAATGTGAAGTTTTGCCCGGATCTTGCAAAATACATGGATGGTGGAGCACAGTCTTCTTCATCGGTATCTATGAGATTAGATAAATGTAGCAATTTGGATTCAATGCTCCATAATTACCTCTATGAGTCTTACAGTGCATGTGTGGTATGACCCTCAAATCTGTGGGAACCAAAGTCCCTTCTTTGTCATATGCTAACCCAATTTTTCTTCTTTTTATATATCAAACCATATTCCTTTTCTGGCCTCTATCCCTATAGTATACAAAATGTCAGATTTTCCATCTTCAACACCAAAGAGTCTTCTGTGTCATATACCCACCTAAATCAATTTTCTAGGCCTCAACTTGAAATTTGAGTTCAAGGTGTGGTTCATACAATACACGCAATCAAATCCATCTTTATCGTAAATTCATGAAAATTGTTTATCTGCCATCAAACTTTGTAAAACCATAATCTCTCTCATATCATATACCAAACCAATCTTTCTCTCTCTCTCTCTCTCTCTCTCTCTCTCTCTCTCTCTCTATCTCTCCTCACTGTTGCTGCCTTCATCCTTTGAGACCACATCCCTCCTTTGTCATCTGCCTATCCACACTACCTCTCTTGCCATATAGCCAATATTTCTTCCCTAAAACCTTATCAGACACAAATCTCTCCCTTTCATTCAACCAAGTGAACTCCCTCTCTCGCCATGTACCCACTATTTCTGGACCCATCCTTTCAAGACACTCATTCCTCCTTAGCCATACACCAAACCTAATACTCTCTCTTATAATGTTTCCACCATTTCTTCCCCCAAACGTTGTGATGGCCCAATCTGCCCCATGTCATGTACTCACCCAAACTCCCTCGCTAGCCATATATCCACCATGTCTGCCCCCATCCTGCTGTGACCCAAATCCTTCTCTTGCCATATGCCCACTGAAAATTCTTCTATTTTCATGTAACCACACAATTTCCTGTCTTGTGATGTAACCACCATTTCTTCCCACAAACATGTCAGACCCAAATATATCCATGTTTATAAGCCCAACAAAACCCCCTCTCTTGATATATACCCACCAAAACTCTGTTTCATGAAATATACCAATTATTTCTGCCCCAAACCTTAAGAGACCCAAACACCCCCTGGTCATACAGCTACCCAAACTCCTCTCTGGGCATATACCCATCATTTTGCCACCGGCTTTGTGAGACCCTAATCTCTCCATTGTCGTATGCCCATCCAAAGTATTTCTCTTGCTACATACTCACCATTGCTGCCCCTAAAGTGTATAAGACCCAAATCCCTCCCATGTCATTTACCCAGCATACTCCCTCTGTTGCTATATATCCACCATTTCTGACCCCATCTTTCTGAGACCCTAATCCCACCCTTCATATAATAACCCAAACTCCTCTCTTAACAGATACTCATGATTTCTGCCACCTGAGTATTTGAGAATCAAGTCCTTCCCTTGTCATGTACCCACCCAAATATCTCTTATCATTTACCCATCATTACACTCTCCAAAGTATATGAGATCCAACTCCCTTCCCTGGCATTACCCACCCATATTCCCACACTTTCCAAGCTCTCACCATTACTGCCCCAAAATTTTGGAGACACAAACCCCTCCCTTGTCTTCTACCCACACAAAATCCCCCTCTTCAAGGCACCCACCATTGATGCCCAAACTTTTGGAGACCCAAATCCCTCCCTTTTTTCCTACCCACCCAAACTCCCTCTCTTCCATGCACCCACAATTGATGCCCAAACCTTTGGAGACCCAAATCCCTCCCTTGTCTTCTACCCACCCAAACTCCCTCTCTTTCCATGCACTCACCATTACTGCTCCAAACATATGGAAACCCAAATCCCTCCCTTGTCTTCTTCCAACCCAAACATCCCCACTTTCATGCACCCACCATTGATGCCCAAACCTTTGGAGAGCCAAATCCCTCCCTTGTCTTCTACCCACCCATGCTCCCTTTCTTTTCATGCACTCACCATTACTGCCCCAAAATCCCCCTCATCCAGGCACCCACCAATGATGCCAAACGTTTGGAGACAAAAATTCCTCACTTGTCTTCTTCCCACCCAAACTCCCCCTCTTCCATGCACCCATCATTAAAGCCCAAACCTTTAAAAACACAAATCCCTCCCTTGTCTCCTACACACCCAAACTCCCTTTCTTCCATGCACCCACAAGTGATGCCCAAACCTTTGGAGACACAAATCCCTGCCTTGTCTTCTACCAACCCAAGTTCCCTTTCTTTTCATGCACTCACCATTACTGCCCAAATCCTTTGGAGACACAAATCCCTTCCTTGTCTTCTATCCACCCTAACTCCCCCTCTTCCATGCACCCACCATTGATGACCAATTCTTTGGAGACCCAAATCCCTCCCTTGTCATCTTCCCACGCAAACTCCCTTTCTTTCATGCCCTCACCATTACTGCCCCAAAACTTTGGAGACCCAAATCCCTCCCTTGTCTTCTTCCCACCCAAACTCCCCGTCTTCCATGCACCCACCATTGATGCCCAAACCTTTGGAGACACAAATCCCTCCCTTGTCTCCTACCCACCAAAACTCCCTCTCTTTCCATGCTCTCACCGTTAAAGCCACAAAATTTTGGAGACCCTAATCCCTCCCTTGTCTTCTTCCCACACAAACTCGCCTCTTTTATGCACCCACAATTAATGCCCAAACCTTTGTAGACCCAAATCCCTCCCTTGTCTTCTACCAACCCAAACTCCCCCTCTTTCCATGAACCCACTATGACTGTCCCAAACCTAGTGAAGAACAAATCTCTCCATTGCCATTCACCCACCCATCTTCCCTCTCTTCTCCTATAACCATCATTTTTCCTTCCCTTTCCTGGTTTCGCCTTTAGTCACTGTAAAAGACACATAGCTTTTCAACTAAATTGAATTTATTTTCAATTTAAGAAATGTATACCAATGCAATTTTCTTTGTCATATTTGGGCTTTCCCCGTCTTCATGATAGCCATCTTATTGGCTCTCCCCCTCATCGGCTGCTGCGACCACGCTTGCTTCTCCAGTAGTGTGCACCTCGGCTTCCTTTTCAGGCTCCTCCTCCTTAGGTTCAGGCATTGCAGTAACAGCTTTCACTTTGATTTTCTTCCGTTCGAGGGCAGCTGCCTCTTCGGCCTCCCTCTTTCTCTTGTTCCTCTTCTTTGAGGAGTGCTTCCGGTGTTTGCTTTTCTTGTGGGCCTGGAATGGCAAGAGGTGAACACAAGAATTAGTTAATAGAGGGAGAAGTCAGGAGAGGCATGTGAAGGACACTTTGTCGGAAGAGGTGAGAATTGATAAGGGATTTATGCCAGGAAGGAGAGAGGTAGTGACTTTAGGTAAGAGTAAATGAGTAGAGGAGGGAGCTCCAGTAGGGTTTGTCAACTCACCTTTCCGCACAACATGTAAGGTGGATACTGCTTTAGAGCTGCCTTTGTCTTCAACATAAGGACTGGCCCATTCGCTGCCATTGGAACATCACTACTGGATGTTAAGAGGTCCATGTCGGACATTGATTCCTTAGGTTCCTTTGCTAGACTCTCCATCACCAAGTCACATGAGTGCGTGTTGTTTCTCCCTCGAGGGGCTGTGAACAACTGGCAGGATAGGGAAGGCCACACCCTCAGACCTGAGCCATCATCAAGGTCTCGGCCAATAGTAGGTGAGCTTGTGCTCTGACATCACAAAGCCTGGTTCTGACCCACAAGAATGCCTGGGGAAGGAAGGAACAAATAGTGGACTGTACCACTCCTGACACTTTGATGATAGGGGGAAGATATTGAGAAGGCAAAGAGAGTTTGGGTTTAGATGGAGACTTTGTTTAATATCTCTAACGCAAATTTTCCACCTCAACCTTTTTTACATATCTACCTTTGTTGTGGTAGAACACATGACAGATCATTTGCTTCTCCAAATTCTTCAACAATACTATCCCTGTCAATGGTTTAGTCCAAAATGTCCGCCTCAATCTTTGGCTAGTATCTTGAATGTCTTCCCTAAAATCATTCCCAAATAACATTCCTACTCCATGGCTTAGCCTGTTGACCGTACACACACACACACTCACACACACATACACACACATACACACACACACACACACACACACACACGAATACTTGCATCTCCACATTCCTCTGTACCTAATGAATATACGCAAACCAGTGTCCATATCTTGTCTGGCTGTGTAGCAACAAATCATGGCCTCCAGGCTTCCACCTTATCCCAAGTCAGGTGACCCAGCCTAGCCTCAATATCTCTTTTACTGTGGTGAGCATACAGCCTCCTTTAATATACTCACTCACCTAAGGAGGCTTTCTACAACCAACATAAGCCCAGTCCATAACCAGGGTTCACCTATCTTCTGGTGTCTAGCCTATTGAGAATATCACACAGTATTAGACACTTGATTTTTAACATTCTGTTATGTATAACCTGGAAACCATAAGAAATGTTCAATCTTGGTCTGGACTCCTTGCCTTATAGTAGTGAATTTTAGGCTTCAACATGTTGCAGCCTATTTAGAACAGTTTTCCTATATTATAGAGAACATCTGGGCTACAGCCAGATATAATCCTATTTAGATAAACCAACAGGGGTCTTAGAGTTGCCCATACCTCTTCACACCATACCCAGACTTCCTATGTCCCCCTCCAGGATTTATCCAGGTGAAGATATCCATACTCTGTAATTGGTTTTCCATATTCAGTGGAATTTATCCTAGATTGAATAGTCCCTGTCCCATCAAAGAATGGACCCTTGCACTCTGCAGTAGTGATTTTTGGCATGTTTTAGGGACACAAATCTCAAAACACAGCATGATCCCACCAGCTACTACTATTCTGTAGCCAACACTGAGAGTTCCCCAACACTTATCATACCTGTACTGGCTAATGGAATAACCCCACTCCTTATGAAAAGTTATCGTGTCCTCCTAAAGTTCGAACCTAGTGAATATTTCCTGTTCCAAATACTGTTTTTCCACATCCCTCCAAACATAGCTCATATTGATGTGGGATTCCCTTTTGTATATCTATGTATCATTATGATCCATACCAGTAAGGCTCTCACTGGTAGCTGCTGGTTTTCTCCTTCAGCAGCTACATGGCATCTCCCTGACTCTGCCTACTTTCTCTCTATATCTCTGTTCAGATTTCCTGCCTGGCTATATTCTACTAATCGATTGCCCAAAGCATCTTCTTGAATAACCAATGGTAATAAAACATATTCATAGCATATAGGATTCCTAGTCCCATCAAATCCTCCTGTGCTGTAGACAACATATACATTCCCACTGAGACAACCCCAACCTCATCAAACCACAGGATCTCTGGCTGACTACATAATATCACAGCATGCCAAGACTGTCCAAATCCTTCTACAATGCCAAGAGAAGTAAGTGCACCTTTCGAGCAGATAATTCTTTTCCTACTCCAGTAGAGTCCAGACCTGATGAAACATCCAGTGAGAACTCTAAAAGAGCTGTTTTCTCACACTTATAGTGACTTTTAGCTGTTTGCTGAGTTCCAAACCCTAGGCTCCATCTTAGTCCTACCGTGCTTTGATAGATAGTTCTAAGCTTCTGCTGGCACTTTCCCTCCAAATGGCCTTGTCCTAGCACATTCTTTTGTGCTGTATCCAGCATCTATATTCCCAACAGTAACCATCCTACCTGAATCCATCTGCAGGATGATTCCGATGCCTAAACCACTTCATTATATAACCAGACATCCCACAACCACCAGGACCCAACTTTAGCCAATTGAGTAACCCACTACACACAAGTGAATATTTGATTTTCCACATGCTGTCTGACTTACAGCTGCCTCATCTGCCTTGCATTTGCAAATTTTAGGCCTGTGAAGGTTTTCAAAGCCTTCAGCCAAGACTAGGTCCAGCAACTCCTTCTTTGGTATAGTCAACAGTTAGGCTACCCTAATTTAACACACCTACACCCATGCATGAAATAGTTGCCCTGCTTTCACAACTCCATTTCCAATCCAGACTTTCCATATCTTCCCTAAAGACCAAGCCCAGAAAATTTCCCCTACCAGATAGCGTTTCCCCATATGCCAACAAACAGATCATAAGTCACTACAAGTGTCCAAGTCTAGATTTGCCAATGATATTCTTGCATGTTGTAGTAATGCTCACAGGATTCAACAGAGTTCCAAATGTGAGGGCCGAATCCCAGCATCTACTCCTGTCCTCCAACCAACATACATTGTCCTACAAGGACCTGCGCTGCTTGAATCTACATATAGTACTCATTTTGCTATCTTACCCGAATCCAAATTCTGTATTCCTGAGTCCTTCACCATGGTATGGCCTGGTAAGTACTCACTCCCTCACAACCAGATATTTCATATTCTATCTCTACCTGGATCTAGCCTCTTTCCCAAAGTCATTATACAAATTTAGTTTGATCACCTAAGTAGCAATATCTAGGCTTCTATAATTTCGGAAATCCCATATCTTGGCCTTCCACGTGTGCGATTGCCGACATACATGCAGCAGACAAGTTGCTACCTTCACCCACCCACAGTACCCTCTCTGTTACCTGAGGCACCCTACTCCACCACATTCCTAATGTTCTCCTCCAGGAACTGGCTTCTTATATATGCCACCAACCAATACTTGTTTTCCATATCCATCTGAATCTAGCTTGAGTTTAACAGCCAGCACCCCTGCATAATCTGGCTGTTTGCCTCTTGATTCAAGGGTCTTCTCGGGAGTATGGTCCCAAATAACTCAGCTCAGACTATTCTCAGGAATCCTCCTTTTCTGTCGTGAACATCTAGGCTTTGCTAGCACTTACCCTGCACTAGTACATCCACGGGACACTTTAGGTACAATATAGAACATTATTCCTTATTCAGATTTTCTATGTCTTCCCAGGTTTTAACTTGTTTAGTTTAGTTACCCACTCAGTACTTTGTTCATAGAGGGCTTGATCTACCCAAGTTGCAACAACCAGTGTCCTTGTCTTCTCCAGCTGCCTCCATAGCAATCTCCGGCATTCTTAGACCCATCAACTTTTTCTGTGCTGTTGACAGCATCTAGATTCCCACAAAGACTATCAGTCTCTCATAGAACCAGAGGAGTTGTGGCTGCCCTACATGACCATTCTATCCCCAGACTATCAGAATACTCCTCCATCGTCTTGATTTCAGAGCACTGCTCTGCATCCTATCATTGTTTTTCTAATCCAGTGGAGTCCAGACTGGATGGAACATCCAGTGTCATCCCTAGATTTCAATAGTAGTGACTTCTAGCTGTTGGTAGGGTTCCAAATCCTTTGTTCCATCTTAGTCCCACCATGGTCTCTTAGGCTGAATGCAACATATAGTGTCCTGCATGAATCTCCTGAAACAACACTTACACACAGGACACTCTAGGCTACCTATACAACACAACTTAATACCCAGATTACCCAGAATACCCATGTACTCCCCAGAGTCAAGCCTGTAGACTAACACCAAATGTACTCATCATACATGATTTTCTACAACTTGCTGAATTGATCACAGTACTTTAGCCTACATAGACAACCTATAACACATAACAGGTGCCTCTAGGATTCAGTAGGGTGTAAAATCTCACACCCCAGCACAGCCCTCCATCTATTCATGTGCTATAGTTAACATTTAGTTTTTCTACAATAGTTGTCCTATCTATGGCCACAGGACTAGATGTTCACTATACCATGGCACTCTATACACAAACTTCCCATCCACTCCCCAGAGTCTAGTTACTGAAACTCCGAACACAACACAATATTTCTGTTTTCATGTCATGCAAAACATAAATCCCATGCTGCATGCAGTTTGGCACAGATGTCTGGACTCCTAGCCTTGCTGTAATGACCCCTAGAATTCAACAAGGTCCCCATTCCTTGGCCCTAGCCTATGCCAAGCATTTTGTCCTTGGCTGTAGCCTACATCTATGCTCCCATAGGGATGTACCCTAGCCCTGTCTACCCACTTCTACTTTCAGAAAGCCTTGTGACACATAAAATACACCAATAAATACACAGACTTCCTGTGGTCTCCTCCTGGGTGAGCCTGGTGTTTACATCCCTATCTGACATTTTATTTTCTGGCGTAACTAGAATGGTCGAACATCCAGTGACCATGACTAGTGTGGCTATGAGTTCCTTGTACTTGATGGCTCTAGGCTTCTGCAGACTCTGGTTCCTCCAACTGACCTTGTCCTAGCCTATTCCTTTGTGCTATATCCAACTTCCATACTCTCAACTTGAACCATTCTACCTTCATTCAATCACAAGTGACATTTAAATGATTAAGTCACCTATCTTTGTCCCTAGACATCCCACATGCTCGGCCTCCAGGGTTTAGCCTAGTGAGTAATAACCAACACAAACATGAATACTTGTTTTTCCACATGCAGCCTGACCTACTAGAACCACATTTGCCTTCCATTTGCGAGCTTTAGGCATCTACAGGTTTGAATGTGTGCAGACAAGCTTAGGCCCAGCAACTTCTACTATGCTTTAGTTAACAGCTAGGCTCCCTCTGCACTAAACGTTCTTGCACACATGCCCAGACTGTCCATATCCTCCTACAAAGACTATAGAGGTATGCACCCTTCTGCAGAGATAATTGTTTTCCCAAACTAGTGGAGTCCAGACAATCTAGTGGCATCCCTAGAATAGTGCTTGTTCTCCCTCTCAATGACTTACTTATATCTACCTATCTGTCTATCTATCTATCTATCTATTTTTAATTCGAGAGAAGGCTTCTCTACGTAACTTTGAAGTCTATTTTTGCACTAGCTCTGTAGACCAGGTTGGCTTCACACTCACAGAGATCCTCCTGCCTCTGCCTCCCAAGTGCTATGATTAAAGTCATGCACCACCACCACCCATCCTTGTAGTGACTTCTAACTTTTGTCAATGTCCGAAATCCTTTGCTTCATGTTCTTCTTTGCTATTGGTAAGATCTTGGTTCCTGCATGAAGTTCCTGTTACAACACTTAGCCACAGAACACTGTGTGCTGCCTATACAACCCAACTCTGTACTCAGATTCCCCATGACCTCTCCAGAGTCAGGCCTGTTAATTATCCCTAACATACTCATCATAAATGTTTTTGCACATCCTGCTGAATCTATACCAGTACCCCAGCCTAGACAAACAACTTATACTTCAGAGCAGAGGCCTTCAGGCTTCATCATGGTCCCAAATCTCATACACCCCCAATTTCAGTGCTATAAGGAACAATTAGAGTGCCACTAGTACTTGCCCTATCCACAGGCACAGGACTAGATGTTGACTATACTACCCCTCTCTATACACAAACTTTCTGTGTTCTCTTCCAGGGCCTAGTCTATTGGATATTCCACATACATCCCAATATTTCTGTTTTCATATCCTGTAGCGTGTAAATCATGAGCCTTAGGCAGTGCCACCATAGTAGCCTGAAATCTTTGCCTTGCGGTAATGATCTCTAACTTCAACAAAGTCCTAAATCCTAGTTCCCAGTTTAGTCCCAGTATTTCATCCTTTGCTCTAGCCTACATGGTGTGCTCCTGGGAGGATCATCAGTCGTCGTACCAAACTAAGAATATTGCATACTATATTAATGAACAACCTAGAAAGATATGTCCATGAATGCAATAGTGGTACAAACTTTCTGGGAATAATCAGCTCCTTAAGAGTGAATTTAAGGTCTACTCTATAGAAAGCAACACATGCCTGCTGCTGTAAGCTTTGTGGAGAACATATGGTTATGGAGATCCAAGGCCCCAGTATTGAACCTCATACTATTATTTTGTTAAATGAATGAAGTATCAAGCTTCACTCTACATTCATACCTCGATAACTACAGATTAGTGCAGTTCTCAGACCTCCTCAGAGACCTTGGTGCAGTAGATTATGTTTAAAAAAGACATTCACAACTGGTCATCCTGGAAAAAAAATGAGAGTATGTGCAATGGGATATTTGTAGCCCTCTCTTCAAGACTCAGGTACCATTGCAGGGAGCATTTAAAAAGATTTTATGAGTCTGAGGCTGCAGATGCCAAGAGTGAAATTGTGATCTCAAGACATGACAGAGTCATTGCTCTCACATATACAGAGCCGTCGTGATTGCATGCAAAGGCCTGTGTAAGATGAGGCCAGGTCATATTCCAGTATGCTTGGTGACTAAGCACTCAAATATATGCCAGTATGGTTTCCATCCACATTAACTCTCACACTTCTCTAGAAGCCACCAACTGTCAGGGGTTTGCCAGTTAGACTCTCGAGCCCTCCTACAGTGCATCTTTGACTATGGGGGATGGCTCAGAAGTCTGTACCTCTAACTGACAAACTACTGACAGTTGCTGGCTTCTAGAGAAATGTGACAGTTAATGAAAGGGAATGAAAAACAGGCTCTCATGTACTTGAATACGTACTTAGTTACCAAGAAGTGCAACTGTTTGGGAAATTAGGATGTGTGACCATGCTGGAATGCATATAGCCTTTGTGGATAATATATGTCACTGAGGGTGGGTTTTGAGGTTTACATTCCCACATCAGGCCTCGTCTCTCTCTCTCTCTACCTACTACTGATGAATCAGTTGGTATGGACTCAACAACAGGCCCAGTTCCCTGTTTGCCTGAATCCTGACATGATGACCATGAATTAATTTCCTAAAATTATAGGCAAGCATCCAATTAACTAGTGATAAAGAGATCCAGAGACCCTTTCAAGTCTCTTGCATCTTGAAGTCCTGAACTGAGATTAGAGTTTAGCTAGAGGGACAGGGTATTGACATATAAGCAGTTGTGGTCAGGAGGTGGCATCTACCCTCCCTTAGCTCACCCATCATTGTCTAATTGTTAGTCTTATCTGGCAAGGTGGTTTGATAGTAGGAATTGTGTGAAATCTCTTTAAGAAGACAAGGTTTTCCTTTGGGTAGAGAACATTGCTTTACATGGCATGAGATTTCTGTAGAAATACTCATTACGTTGACGTCAATGATTTGACTGTTCTGATAGATCAAGCTACACAATTGTCTCATTAGTATATCCTCATTTCTGCTAGGCCTGTTATGTAAGCAGCCCATTCTAAAAGCCCTATTAAAACACAAATTTTTTATAAAGGATAACCAAGGGTAAACCTGTCACTTCAAATTACCATTCCTTTCACTGAGATGTGATCAGTAGATTTGAGTTTGCTGGGTGATTATTGCTCCTGGGGAGATTTCCTTACTTACATTGGATGGTGAGGTATAAAACCAACATTCAAAAAAAGTTGCCAAACAGAAAACATAACAGCTATTTGTGGGGATAACTGTCACTCACACACTTCACCTCAGATAGGTTGAGACATTCATACTGTGAAGTTTTGCCCGGATCTTGCAAAATACATGGATGGTGGAGCACAGTCTTCTTCATCGGTATCTATGAGATTAGATAAATGTAGCAATTTGGATTCAATGCTCCATAATTACCTCTATGAGTCTTACAGTGCATGTGTGGTATGACCCTCAAATCTGTGGGAACCAAAGTCCCTTCTTTGTCATATGCTAACCCAAATTTTCTTCTTTTTATATATCAAACCATATTCCTTTTCTGGCCTCTATCCCTATAGTATACAAAATGTCAGATTTTCCATCTTCAACACCAAAGAGTCTTCTGTGTCATATACCCACCTAAATCAATTTTCTAGGCCTCAACTTGAAATTTGAGTTCAAGGTGTGGTTCATACAATACACGCAATCAAATCCATCTTAATCGTAAATTCATGAAAATTGTTTATCTGCCATCAAACTTTGAAAAACCATAATCTCTCCCATATCATATACCAACCCAATCTCTCTCTCTCTCTCTCTCTCTCCCCACTGTTGCTGCCTTCATCCTTATGAGACCACATCCCTCCTTTGTCATCTGCCTATCCACACTACCTCTCTTGCCATATAGCCAATATTTCTTCCCTAAAACCTTATCAGACACAAATCTCTCCCTTTCATTCAACCAAGTGAACTCCCTCTCTCGCCATGTACCCACTATTTCTGGACCCATCCTTCCAAGACACTCATTCCTCCTTAGCCATACACCAAACCTAATACTCTCCCTTATAATGTTTCCACCATTTCTTCCCCCAAACGTTGTGATGGCCCAATCTGCCCCATGTCATGTACTCACCCAAACTCCCTCGCTAGCCATATATCCACCATGTCTGCCCCCATCCTGCTGTGACCCAAATCCTTCTCTTGCCATATGCCCACTGAAAATTCTTCTATTTTCATGTAACCACACAATTTCCTGTCTTGTGATGTAACCAACATTTCTTCCCCCAAACATGTCAGACCCAAATATATCCATGTTTATAAGCCCAACAAAACCCCCTCTCTTGACATATACCCACCCAAACTCTGTTTCATGAAATATACCAATTATTTCTGCCACAAACCTTAAGAGACCCAAACACCCCCTGGTCATACAGCTACCCAAACTCCTCTCTGGGCATATACCCATCATTTTGCCACCAGCTTTGTGAGACCCTAATTTCTCCATAGTCGTATGCCCATCCAAAGTATTTCTCTTGCTACATACTCACCATTGCTGCCCCTAAAGTGTATAAGACCCAAATCCCTCCCTTGTCATTTACCCAGCATACTCCCTTTGTTGCTATATATCCAAAATTTCTGACCCCATCTTTCTGAGACCCTAATCCCACCCTTCATATAATAACCCAAACTCCTCTCTTAACAGATACTCATGATTTCTGCCACCTGAGTATTTGAGAATCAAATCCTTCCCTTGTCATGTACCCACCCAAATGTCTCTTATCATTTACCCATCATTACACTCTCCAAAGTATATGAGATCCAACTCCCTTCCCTGGCATTACCCACCCATATTCCCACGCTTTCCAAGCTCTCACCATTACTGACCCAAAATTTTGGAGAAACAAACCCCTCCCTTGTCTTCTACAAACACAAAATCCCCCTCTTCAAGGCACCCACCATTGATGCCCAAACTTTTGGAGACACAAATCCCTCCCTTTTTTCCTACCCACCCAAACTCCCTCTCTTCCATGCACCCACAATTGATGCCCAAACCTTTGGAGACCCAAATCCCTCCCTTGTCTTCTACCCACCCAAACTCCCTCTGTTTCCATGCACTCACCATTACTGCTCCAAACATATGGAAACCCAAATCCCTCACTTGTCTTCTTCCCACCCGAACTCCCCCACTTCCATGCACCCACCATTGTTGCCCAAACCTTTGGAGACCCAAATCCCACCCTTGTCTTCTTCCAACCCAAACATCCCCACTTTCATGCAACCACCATTGATGCCCAAACCTTTGGAGACCCAAATCCCTCCCTTGTCTTCTACCCACCCATGCTCCCTTTCTTTTCATGCACTCACCATTACTGCCCCCAAATCCCCCTCATCCAGGCAGCCACCAATGTTGCCCAAACGTTTGGAGACAAAAATCCCTCCCTTGTCTTCTTCCCACCCAAACTCCCCCTCTTCCATGCACCCATCATTGATGCCCAAACCTTTAAAAACACAAATCCCTCCCTTGTCTCCTACACACCCAAACTCCCTTTCTTCCATGCACCCACAAGTGATGCCAAACCTTTGGAGACACAAATCCCTCCCTTGTCTTCTACCAACCCAAGTTCCCTTTCTTTTCATGCACTCACCATTACTGCCCAAATCCTTTGGAGACACAAATCCCTCCCTTGTCTCCTACCCACCAAAACTCCCTCTCTTTCCATGCTCTCACCGTTAAAGCCACAAAATTTTGGAGACCCTAATCCCTCCCTTGTCTTCTTCCCACACAAACTCGCCTCTTTTATGCACCCACAATTAATGCCCAAACCTTTGTAGACCCAAATCCCTCCCTTGTCTTCTACCAACCCAAACTCCCCCTCTTTCCATGAACCCACTATGACTGTCCCAAACCTAGTGAAGAACAAATCTCTCCATTGCCATTCACCCACCCATCTTCCCTCTCTTCTCCTATAACCATCATTTTTCCTTCCCTTTCCTGGTTTCGCCTTTAGTCACTGTAAAAGACACATAGCTTTTCAACTAAATTGTATTTATTTTCAATTTAAGAAATTTATACCAATGCAATTTTCTTTGTCATATTTGGGCATTCCCCGTCTTCATGATAGCCATCTTATTGGCTCTCCCCCTCATCGGCTGCTGCGACCACGCTTGCTTCTCCAGTAGTGTGCACCTCGGCTTCCTTTTCAGGCTCCTCCTCCTTAGGTAAAGGCATTGCAGTAACAGCTTTCACTTTGATTTTCTTCCTTTCGAGGGCAGCTGCCTCTTCGGCCTCCCTCTTTCTCTTGTTCCTCTTCTTTGAGGAGTGCTTCCGGTGTTTGCTTTTCTTGTGTGCCTGGAATGGCAAGAGGTGAACACAAGAATTAGTTAATAGAGGGAGAAGTCAGGAGAGGCATGTGAAGGACACTTTGTCGGAAGAGGTGAGAATTGATAAGGGATTTATGCCAGGAAGGAGAGAGGTAGTGACTTTAGGTAAGAGTAAATGAGTAGAGGAGGGAGCTCCAGTAGGGTTCGTCAACTCACCTTTCCGCATGACATGTAAGGTGGATACTGCTTTAGAGCTGCCTTTGTCTTCACCATAAGGACTGGCCCGTTCGCTGCCATCGGAACATCACTACTGGATGTTGGGAGGTCCATGTCGGACAGTGATTCCTTAGGTTCCTTTGCTAGACTCTCCATCACCAAGTCGCGTGAGCCCGTGTTGTTTCTCCCTCGAGGGGCTGTGAACAACGGGCAGAGTAGGGAAGGCCACACCCTCAGACCTGAGTCATCATCAAGGTCTCGACCAATAGTAGGTGAGCTTGTGCTCTGACATCACAAAGCCTGGTTCTGACCCACAAGAATGCCTGGGGAAGGAAGGAACAAATAGTGGACTGTACCACTCCTGACACTTTGATGATAGGGGGAAGATATTGAGAAGGCAAAGAGAGTTTGGGTTTAGATGGAGACTTTGTTTAATAACTCTAAGGCAAATTTTCCACCTCAACCTTTTTTACATATCTACCTTTGTTGTGGTAGAACACATGACAGATCATTTGCTTCTCCAAATTCTTCAACAATACTATCCCTGTCAATGGTTTAGTCCAAAATGTCCGCCTCAATCTTTGGCTAGTATCTTGAATGTCTTCCCTAAAATCATTCCCAAATAACATTCCTACTCCATGGCTTAGCCTGTTGACCGTACACACACACACACTCACACACATACACACACACACACACACACACACACACACACACACACACACGAATACTTGCATCTCCACATTCCTCTGTACCTAATGAATATACGCAAACCAGTGTCCATATCTTGTCTGGCTGTGTAGCAACAAATCATGGCCTCCAGGCTTCCACCTTATCCCAAGTCAGGTGACCCAGCCTAGCCTCAATATCTCTTTTACTGTGGTGAGCATACAGCCTCCTTTAATATACTCACTCACCTAAGGAGGCTTTCTACAACCAACATAAGCCCAGTCCATAACCAGGGTTCTCCTATCTTCTGGTGTCTAGCCTATTGAGAATAACACACAGTATTAGACACTTGATTTTTAACATTCTGTTATGTATAACCTGGAAACCATAAGAAATTTTCAATCTTGGTCTGCACTCCTTGCCTTATAGTAGTGAATTTTAGGCTTCAACATGTTTCAGCCTATTTAGAACATTTTTCCTATATTATAGAGAACATCTGGGCTACAGCCAGATATAATCCTATTTAGATAAACCAACAGGGGTCTTAGAGTTGCCCATACCTCTTCACACCATACCCAGACTTCCTATGTCCCCCTCCAGGATTTATCCAGGTGAAGATATCCATACTCTGTAATTGGTTTTCCATATTCAGTGGAATTTATCCTAGATTGAATAGTCCCTGTCCCATCAAAGAATGGTCCCTTGCACTCTGCAGTAGTGATTTGTGGCATGTTTTAGGGACACAAATCTCAAAACACAGCATGATCCCACCAGCTACTACTATTCTGTAGCCAACACTGAGAGTTCCCCAACACTTATCATACCTGTACTGGCTAATGGAATAACCCCACTCCTTATGAAAAGTTATCGTGTCCTCCTAAAGTTCGAACCTAGTGAATATTTCCTGTTCCAAATACTGTTTTTCCACATCCCTCCAAACATAGCTCATATTGATGTGGGATCCCCTTTTGTATATCTATGTATCATTATGATCCATACCAGTAAGGCTCTCACTGGTAGCTGCTGGTTTTCTCCTTCAGCAGCTACATGGCATCTCCCTGACTCTGCCTACTTTCTCTCTATATCTCTGTTCAGATTTCTTGCCTGGCTATATTCTACTAATCGATTGCCCAAAGCATCTTCTTGAATAACCAATGGTAATAAAACATATTCATAGCATATAGGATTCCTAGTCCCATCAAATCCTCCTGTGCTGTAGACAACATATACATTCCCACTGAGACAACCCCAACCTCATCAAACCACAGGATCTCTGGCTGACTACATAATATCACAGCATGCCAAGACTGTCCAAATCCTTCTACAATGCCAAGAGAAGTAAGTGCACCTTTCGAGCAGATAATTCTTTTCCTACTCCAGTAGAGTCCAGACCTGATGAAACATCCAGTGAGAACTCTAAAAGAGCTGTTTTCTCACACTTATAGTGACTTTTAGCTGTTTGCTGAGTTCCAAATCCTAGGCTCCATCTTAGTCCTACCGTGCTTTGATAGATAGTTCTAAGCTTCTGCTGGCACTTTCCCTCCAACTGGCCTTGTCCTAGCACATTCTTTTGTGCTGTATCCAGCATCTACATTCCCAACAGTAACCATCCTACCTGAATCCATCTGCAGGATGATTCCGATGCCTAAACCACTTCATTATATAACCAGACATCCCACAACCACCAGGACCCAACTTTAGCCAATTGAGTAACCCACTACACACAAGTGAATATTTGATTTTCCACATGCTGTCTGACTTACAGCTGCCTCATGTGCCTTGCATTTGCAAATTTTAGGCCTGTGAAGGTTTTCAAAGCCTTCAGCCAAGACTAGGTCCAGCAACTCCTTCTTTGGTATAGTCAACAGTTAGGCTCCCCTAATTTAACACACCTACACCCATGCATGAAATAGTTGCCCTGCTTTCACAACTCCATTTCCAATCCAGACTTTCCATATCTTCCCCAAAGGCCAAGCCCAGAATATTTCCCCTACCAGATAGCGTTTCCCCATATGCCAACAAACAGATCATAAGTCACTACAAGTGTCCAAGTCTAGTTTTTGCCACTGATATTCTTGCATGTTGTAGTAATGCTCACAGGATTCAACAGAGTTCCAAATGCGAGGGCCGAATCCCAGCATCTACTCCTGTCCTCCAACCAACATACATTGTCCTACAAGGACCTGCACTGCTTGAATCTACATATAGTACTCATTTTGCTATCTTACCCGAAACCAAATTCTGTATTCCTGAGTCCTCCACCATGGTATGGCCTGGTAAGTACTCACTCCCTCACAACCAGATATTTCATATTCTATCTCTACCTGGATCTAGCCTCTTTCCCAAAGTCATTATACAAATTTAGTTTGATAACCTAAGTAGCAATATCTAGGCTTCTATAATTTCGGAAATCCCATGTCTTGGCCTTCCACGTGTGCGATTGCCGACATACATGCAGCAGACAAGTTGCTACCTTCACCCACCCACAGTACCCTCTGTGTTACCTGCAGCACCCTACTCTACCACATTCCTAATGTTCTCCTCCAGGAACTGGCTTCTTATATAAGCCACCAACCAATACTTGTTCTCCATATCCATCTGCATCTAGCTTGGGTTTAACATCTAGCACCCCTGCATAATCTGGCTGTTTGCCTCTTGAGTCAAGGGTCTTCTAGGGAGAATGGTCCCAAATAACTCAGCTCAGACTATTCTCAGGAATCCTCCTTTTCTGTCGTGAACATCTAGGCTTTGCTAGCACTTACCCTGCACCAATATATGCACGGGACACTTTAAGTACAGTATAGAGCGTTATTCCTTATTCAGATTTTCTATGTCTTCCCAGGTTTTAACTTGTTTAGTTTAGTTACCCACTCAGTACTTTGTACATAGAGGGCTTGATCTACCCAAGTTGCAACAACCAGTGTCCTGGTCTTCTCCAGCTTCCTCTATAGCAATCTCCGGCATTCTTAGACCCATCAACTTTTTCTGTGCTGTTGACAGCATCTAGATTCCCACAAAGACTATCAGTCTCTCATAGAACCAGAGGAGTTGTGGCTGCCCTACATGACCATTCTATCCCCAGACTATCAGAATACTCCTCCATCGTCTAGATTTCAGAGCACTGCTCTGCATCCTATCATTGTTTTTCTAATCCAGTGGAGTCCAGACTGGATGGAACATCCAGCGTCATCCCTAGATTTCAATAGTAGTGACTTCTAGCTTTTGGTAGGGTTCCAAATCCTTTGTTCCATCTTAGTCCCACCATGGTCTCTTAGGCTGAATGCAACATATAGTGTCCTGCATGAATCTCCTGAAACAACACTTACACACAGGACACTCTAGGCTACCTATACAACACAACTTAATACCCAGATTACCCAGAATACCCATGTACTCCCCAGAGTCAAGCCTGTAGAGTAACACCAAATGTACCCATCATACATGATTTTCTACAACTTGCTGAATTGATCACAGTACTTTAGCCTACATAGACAACCTATAACACATAACAGGTGCCTCTAGGATTCAGTAGGGTGTAAAATCTCACACCCCAGCACAGCCCCTCCATCTATTCATGTGCTATAGTTAACATTTAGTTTTTCTACAATAGTTGTCCTATCTATGGCCACAGGACTAGATGTTCACTATACCATGGCACTCTATACACAAACTTCCTATCCACTCCCCAGAGTCTAGTTCCTGAAACTCCAAACACAACCCAATATTTCTGTTTTCATGTCATGCAAAACATAAATCCCATGCTGCATGCAGTTTGGCACAGATGTCTGGACTCCTAGCCTTGCTGTAATGACCCCTAGAATTCAACAAGGTCCCCATTCCTTGGCCCTAGCCTATGCCAAGCATTTTGTCCTTGGCTGTAGCCTACATCTATGCTCCCATAGGGATGTACCCTAGCCCTGTCTACCCACATCTACTTTCAGAAAGCCTTGTGACACATAAAATACACCAATAAATACACAGACTTCCTGTGGTCTCCTCCTGGGTGAGCCTGGTGTTTACATCCCTATCTGACATTTTATTTTCTGGCATAACTAGAATGGTCGAACATCCATTGACCATGACTAGTGTGGCTATGAGTTCCTTGTACTTGATGGCTCTAGGCTTCTGCAGACTCTGGTTCCTCCAACTGACCTTGTCCTAGCCTATTCCTTTGTGCTATATCCAACTTCCATACTCTCAACTTGAACCATTCTACCTTCATTCAATCACAAGTGACATTTAAATGATTAAGCCACCTATCTTTGTCCCTAGACATCCCACATGCTTGGCCTCCAGGGTTTAGCCTAGTGAGTAATAACCAACACAAACATGAATACTTGTTTTTCCACATGCAGCCTGACCTACTAGAACCACATTTGCCTTCCATTTGCGAGCTTTAGGCATCTACAGGTTTGAATGTGTGCAGACAAGCTTAGGCCCAGCAACTTCTACTATGCTTTTGTGAACAGCTAGGCTCCCTCTGCACTCAACGTTCTTGCACACATGCCCAGACTGTCCATATCCTCCTACAAAGACTATAGAGGTATGCACCCTTCTGCAGAGATAATTGTTTTCCCAAACTAGTGGAGTCCAGACAATCTAGTGGCATCCCTAGAATAGTGCTTGTTCTCCCTCGCAATGACTTTCTTATATATACCTATCTGTCTATCTATCTATCTATCTATCTATCTATCTATCTATCTATCTATTTTTAATTCGAGAGAAGGCTTCTCTACGTAACTTTGAAGTCTATTTTTGCACTAGCTCTGTAGACCAGGTTGGCTTCACACTCACAGAGATCCTCCTGCCTCTGCCTCCCAAGTGCTATGATTAAAGTCATGCACCACCACCACCCATCCTTGTAGTGACTTCTAACTTTTGTCAATGTCCGAAATCCTTTGCTTCATGTTTCTCTTTGCTATAGGTAAGATCTTGGTTCCTGCATGAAGTTCCTGTTACAACACTTAGCCACAGAACACTGTGTGCTGCCTATACAACCCAACTCTGTACTCAGATTCCCCATGACCTCTCCAGAGTCAGGCCTGTTAATTATCCCTAACATACTCATCATAAATGTTTTTGCACATCCTGCTGAATCTATACCAGTACCCCAGCCTAGACAAACAACTTATACTTCAGAGCAGAGGCCTTCAGGCTTCATCATGGTCCCAAATCTCAACACCCCCAATTTCAGTGCTATAAGGAACAATTAGAGTGCCACTAGTACTTGCCCTATCCACAGGCACAGGACTAGATGTTGACTATACTACCCCTCTCTATACACAAACTTTCTGTGTTCTCTTCCAGGGGTAGTCTATTGGATATTCCACATACATCCCAATATTTCTGTTTTCATATCCTGTAGCGTGTAAATCATGAGCCTTAGGCAGTGCCACCATAGTAGCCTGAAATCTTTGCCTTGCGGTAATGATCTCTAACTTCATCAAAGTCCTAAATCCTAGTTCCCAGTTTAGTCCCAGTATTTCATCCTTTGCTCTAGCCTACATGGTGTGCTCCTGGGAGGATCATCAGTCGTCGTACCAAACTAAGAATATTGCATACTATATTAATGAACAACCTAGAAAGATATGTCCATGAATGCAATAGTGGTACAAACTTTCTGGGAATAATCAGCTCCTTAAGAGTGAATTTAAGGTCTACTCTACAGAAAGCAACACATGCCTGCTGCTGTAAGCTTTGTCGAGAACACATGGTTATGGAGATCCAAGGCCCCAGTAATGAACCTCATACTATTATTTTGTTAAATGAATGAAGTATCAAGCTTCACTCTACATTCATACCTCGATAACTACAGATTAGTGCAGTTCTCAGACCTCCTCAGAGACCTTGGTGCAGTAGATTATGTTTAAAAAAGACATTCAAAACTGGTCATCCTGGAAAAAAAATGAGAGTATGTGCAATGGGATATTTGTAGCCCTCTCTTCAAGACTCAGGTACCATTGCAGGGAGCATTTAAAAAGATTTTATGAGTCTGAGGCTGCAGATGCCAAGAGTGAAATTGTGATCTCAAGACATGACAGAGTCATTGCTCTCACAAATACAGAGCCATGGTGATTGCATGCAAAGGCCTGTGTAAGATGAGGCCAGGTCATATTCCAGTATGCTTGGTGACTAAGCACTCAAATATATGCCAGTATGGTTTCCATCCACATTAACTCTCACACTTCTCTAGAAGCCACCAACTGTCAGGAGTTTGCCAGTTAGACTCTCGAGCCCTCCTACAGTGCATCTTTGACTATGGGGGATGGCTCAGAAGTCTGTACCTCTAACTGACAAACTACTGACAGTTGCTGGCTTCTAGAGAAATGTGACAGTTAATGAAAGGGAATGAAAAACAGGCTCTCATGTACTTGAATACTTACTTAGTTACCAAGAAGTGCAACTGTTTGGGAAATTAGGAGGTGTGACCATGCTGGAATGCATATAGCCTTTGTGGATAATATATGTAACTGAGGGTGGGTTTTGAGGTTTACATTCCCAGATCAGGCCTCATCTCTCTCTCTCTCTACCTACTACTGATGAATCAGTTGGTATGGACTCAACAACAGGCCCAGTGCCATGTTTGCCTGAATCCTGACATGATGATCATGAATTAATTTCCTAAAATTATAGGCAAGCATCCAATTAACTAGTGATAAAGAGATCCAGAGACCCTTTCAAGTCTCTTGCATCTTGAAGTCCTGAACTGAGATTAGAGTTTAGCTAGAGGGACAGGGTATTGACATATAAGCAGTTGTGGTCAGAGGGGGCATCTACCCTCCCTTAGCTCACCCATCATTGTCTAATTGTTAGTCTTATCTGGCAAGGTGGTTTGATAGTAGGAATTGTGTGAAATCTCTTTAAGGAGACAAGGTTTTCCTTTGGGTAGAGAACATTGCTTTACCTGGCATGAGATTTCTGTAGAAATACTCATTACGTTGAAGTCAATGATTTGACTGTTCTGATCGATCAAGCTACACAATTGTCTCATTAGTATATCCTCATTTCTGCTAGGCCTGTTATGTAAGCAGCCCATTCTAAAAGCCCTATTAAAACACAAATTTTTTATAAAGGATAACCAAGGGTAAACCTGTCACTTCAAATTACCATTCCTTTCACTGAGATGTGATCAGTAGATTTGAGTTTGCTGGGTGATTATTGCTCCTGGGGAGATTTCCTTACTTACATTGGATGGTGACGTATAAAACCAACATTCAAAAAAAGTTGCCAAACAGGAAACATAACAGCTAATTGTGGGGATAACTGTCACTCACACACTTCACCTCAGATAGGTTGAGACATTCATACTGTGAAGTTTTGCCCGGATCTTGCAAAATACATGGATGGTGGAGCACAGTCTTCTTCATCCGTATCTATAAGATTAGATAAATGTAGCAATTTGGATTCAATGCTCCATAATTACCTCTATGAGTCTTACAGTGCATGTGTGGTATGACCCTCAAATCTGTGGGAACCAAAGTCCCTTCTTTGTCATATGCTAACCCAAATTTTCTTCTTTTTATATATCAAACCATATTCCTTTTCTGGCCTCTATCCCTATAGTATACAAAATGTCAGATTTTCCATCTTCAACACCAAAGAGTCTTCTGTGTCATATACCCACCTAAATCAATTTTCTAGGCCTCAACTTGAAATTTGAGTTCAAGGTGTGGTTCACACAATACACGCAATCAAATCCATCTTTATCATAAATTCATGAAAATTGTTTATCTGCCATCAAACTTTGAAAAACCATAATCTCTCCCATATCATATACCAACCCAATCTCTCTCTCTCTCTCTCTCTCTCTCTCTCTCTCTCTCTCTCTCCCCACTGTTGCTGCCTTCATCCTTATGAGACCACATCCCTCCTTTGTCATCTGCCTATCCACACTACCTCTCTTGCCATATAGCCAATATTTCTTCCCTAAAACCTTATCAGACACAAATCTCTCCCTTTCATTCAACCAAGTGAACTCCCTCTCTTGCCATGTACCCACTATTTCTGGACCCATCCTTCCAAGACACTCATTCCTCCTTAGCCATACACCAAACCTAATACTCTCTCTTATAATGTTTCCACCATTTCTTCCCCCAAACGTTGTGATGGCCCAATCTGCCCCATGTCATGTACTCACCCAAACTCCCTCGCTAGCCATATATCCACCATGTCTGCCCCCATCCTGCTGTGACCCAAATCCTTCTCTTGCCATATGCCCACTGAAAATTCTTCTATTTTCATGTAACCACACAATTTCCTGTCTTGTGATGTAACCACCATTTCTTCCCCCAAACATGTCAGACCCAAATATATCCATGTTTATAAGCCCAACAAAACCCCCTCTCTTGACATATACCCACCCAAACTCTGTTTCATGAAATATACCAATTATTTCTGCCCCAAACCTTAAGAGACCCAAACACCCCCTGGTCATACAGCTACCCAAACTCCTCTCTGGGCATATACCCATAATTTTGCCACCAGCTTTGTGAGACCCTAATCTCTCCATTGTCGTATGCCCATCCAAAGTATTTCTCCTGCTACATACTCACCATTGCTGCCCCTAAAGTGTATAAGACCCAAATCCCTCCCTTGTCATCTTCCCACCCAAACTCCCTTTCTTTTCATGCCCTCACCATTACTGCTCCAAAACTTTGGAGACCCAAATCCCTCCCTTGTCTTCTTCCCACCCAAACTCCCCGTCTTCCATGCACCCACCATTGATGCCCAAACCTTTGGAGACACAAATCCCTCCCTTGTCTCCTACCCACCAAAACTCCCTCTCTTTCCATGCTCTCACCGTTAAAGCCACAAAATTTTGGAGACCCTAATCCCTCCCTTGTCTTCTTCCCACACAAACTCGCCTCTTTTATGCACCCACAATTAATGCCCAAACCTTTGTAGACCCAAATCCCTCCCTTGTCTTCTACCAACCCAAACTCCCCCTCTTTCCATGAACCCACTATGACTGTCCCAAACCTAGTGAAGAACAAATCTCTCCATTGCCATTCACCCACCCATCTTCCCTCTCTTCTCCTATAACCATCATTTTTCCTTCCCTTTCCTGGTTTCGCCTTTAGTCACTGTAAAAGACACATAGCTTTTCAACTAAATTGAATTTATTTTCAATTTAAGAAATTTATACCAATGCAATTTTCTTTGTCATATTTGGGCATTCCCCGTCTTCATGATAGCCATCTTATTGGCTCTCCCCCTCATCGGCTGCTGCGACCACGCTTGCTTCTCCAGTAGTGTGCACCTCGGCTTCCTTTTCAGGCTCCTCCTCCTTAGGTTCAGGCATTGCAGTAACAGCTTTCACTTTGATTTTCTTCCGTTTGAGGGCAGCTGCCTCTTCGGCCTCCCTCTTTCTCTTGTTCCTCTTCTTTGAGGAGTGCTTCCGGTGTTTGCTTTTCTTGTGGGCCTGGAATGGCAAGAGGTGAACACAAGAATTAGTTAATAGAGGGAGAAGTCAGGAGAGGCAAGTGAAGGACACTTTGTCGGAAGAGGTGAGAATTGATAAGGGATTTATGCCAGGAAGGAGAGAGGTAGTGACTTTAGGTAAGAGTAAATGAGTAGAGGAGGGAGCTCCAGTAGGGTTCGTCAACTCACCTTTCTGCACGACATGTAAGGTGGATACTGCTTTAGAGCTGCCTTTGTCTTCACCATAAGGACTGGCCCATTCGCTGCCATTGGAACATCACTACTGGATGTTGGGAGGTCCATGTCAGACAGTGATTCCTTAGGTTCCTTTGCTAGACTCTCCATCACCAAGTCGCGTGAGCGCGTGTTGTTTCTCCCTCGAGGGGCTGTGAACAACTGGCAGAGTAGGGAAGGCCACACCCTCAGACCTGAGTCATCATCAAGGTCTCGACCAGTAGTAGGTGAGCTTGTGCTCTGACATCACAAAGCCTGGTTCTGACCCACAAGAATGCCTGGGGAAGGAAGGAACAAATAGTGGACTGTACCACTCCTGACACTTTGATGATAGGGGGAAGATATTGAGAAGGCAAAGAGAGTTTGGGTTTAGATGGAGACTTTGTTGAATAACTCCAAGGCAAATTTTCCACCTCAACCTTTTTTACATATCTACCTTTGTTGTGGTAGAACACATGACAGATCATTTGCTTCTCCAAATTCTTCAACAATACTCTCCCTGTCAATGGTTTAATCCAAAATGTCCGCCTCAATCTTTGGCTAGTATCTTGAATGTCTTCCCTAAAATCATACCCAAATAACATTCCTACTCCATGGCTTAGCCTGTTGACCGTACACACACACACTCACTCACACATACACACACACACACACACACACACGAATACTTGCATCTCCACATTCCTCTGTACCTAATGAATATACGCAAACCAGTGTCCATATCTTGTCTGGCTGTGTAGCAACAAATCATGGCCTCCAGGCTTCCACCTTATCCCAAGTCAGGTGACCCAGCCTAGCCTCAATATCTCTTTTACTGTGGTGAGCATACAGCCTCCTTTAATATACTCACTCACCTAAGGAGGCTTTCTACAACCAACATAAGCCCAGTCCATAACCAGGGTTCTCCTATCTTCTGGTGTCTAGCCTATTGAGAATATCACACAGTATTAGACACTTGATTTTTAACATTCTGTTATGTATAACCTGGAAACCATAAGAAATGTTCAATCTTGGTCTGGACTCCTTGCCTTATAGTAGTGAATTTTAGGCTTCAACATGTTGCAGCCTATTTAGAACATTTTTCCTATATTATAGAGAACATCTGGGCTACAGCCAGATATAATCCTATTTAGATAAACCAACAGGGGTCTTAGAGTTGCCCATACCTCTTCACACCATACCCAGACTTCCTATGTCCCCCTCCAGGATTTATCCAGGTGAAGATATCCATACTCTGTAATTGGTTTTCCATATTCAGTGGAATTTATCCTAGATTGAATAGTCCCTGTCCCATCAAAGAATGGACCCTTGCACTCTGCAGTAGTGATTTGTGGCATGTTTTAGGGACACAAATCTCAAAACACAGCATGATCCCACCAGCTACTACTATTCTGTAGCCAACACTGAGAGTTCCCCAACACTTATCATACCTGTACTGGCTAATGGAATAACCCCACTCCTTATGAAAAGTTATCGTGTCCTCCTAAAGTTCGAACCTAGTGAATATTTCCTGTTCCAAATACTGTTTTTCCACATCCCTCCAAACATAGCTCATATTGATGTGGGATTCCCTTTTGTATATCTATGTATCATTATGATCCATACCAGTAAGGCTCTCACTGGTAGCTGCTGGTTTTCTCCTTCAGCAGCTACATGGCATCTCCCTGACTCTGCCTACTTTCTCTCTATATCTCTGTTCAGATTTCCTGCCTGGCTATATTCTACTAATCGATTGCCCAAAGCATCTTCTTGAATAACCAATGGTAATAAAACATATTCATAGCATATAGGATTCCTAGTCCCATCAAATCCTCCTGTGCTGTAGACAACATATACATTCCCACTGAGACAACCCCAACCTCATCAAACCACAGGATCTCTGGCTGACTACATAATATCACAGCATGCCAAGACTGTCCAAATCCTTCTACAATGCCAAGAGAAGTAAGTGCACCTTTCGAGCAGATAATTCTTTTCCTACTCCAGTAGAGTCCAGACCTGATGAAACATCCAGTGAGAACTCTAAAAGAGCTGTTTTCTCACACTTATAGTGACTTTTAGCTGTTTGCTGAGTTCCAAACCCTAGGCTCCATCTTAGTCCTACCGTGCTTTGATAGATAGTTCTAAGCTTCTGCTGGCACTTTCCCTCCAACTGGCCTTGTCCTAGCACATTCTTTTGTGCTGTATCCAGCATCTACATTCCCAACAGTAACCATCCTACCTGAATCCATCTGCAGGATGATTCCGATGCCTAAACCACTTCATTATATAACCAGACATCCCACAACCACCAGGACCCAACTTTAGCCAATTGAGTAACCCACTACACACAAGTGAATATTTGATTTTCCACATGCTGTCTGACTTACAGCTGCCTCATGTGCCTTGCATTTGCAAATTTTAGGCCTGTGAAGGTTTTCAAAGCCTTCAGCCAAGACTAGGTCCAGCAACTCCTTCTTTGGTATAGTCAACAGTTAGGCTCCCCTAATTTAACACACCTACACCCATGCATGAAATAGTTGCCCTGCTTTCACAACTCCATTTCCAATCCAGACTTTCCATATCTTCCCCAAAGGCCAAGCCCAGAATATTTCCCCTACCAGATAGCGTTTCCCCATATGCCAACAAACAGATCATAAGTCACTACAAGTGTCCAAGTCTAGTTTTTGCCACTGATATTCTTGCATGTTGTAGTAATGCTCACAGGATTCAACAGAGTTCCAAATGCGAGGGCCGAATCCCAGCATCTACTCCTGTCGTCCAACCAACATACATTGTCCTACAAGGACCTGCGCTGCTTGAATCTACATATAGTACTCATTTTGCTATCTTACCCGAAACCAAATTCTGTATTCCTGAGTCCTCCACCATGGTATGGCCTGGTAAGTACTCACTCCCTCACAACCAGATATTTCATATTCTATCTCTACCTGGATCTAGCCTCTTTCCCAAAGTCATTATACAAATTTAGTTTGATAACCTAAGTAGCAATATCTAGGCTTCTATAATTTCGGAAATCCCATGTCTTGGCCTTCCACGTGTGCGATTGCCGACATACATGCAGCAGACAAGTTGCTACCTTCACCCACCCACAGTACCCTCTGTGTTACCTGCAGCACCCTACTCTACCACATTCCTAATGTTCTCCTCCAGGAACTGGCTTCTTATATAAGCCACCAACCAATACTTGTTCTCCATATCCATCTGCATCTAGCTTGGGTTTAACATCTAGCACCCCTGCATAATCTGGCTGTTTGCCTCTTGAGTCAAGGGTCTTCTAGGGAGAATGGTCCCAAATAACTCAGCTCAGACTATTCTCAGGAATCCTCCTTTTCTGTCGTGAACATCTAGGCTTTGCTAGCACTTACCCTGCACCAATATATGCACGGGACACTTTAAGTACAGTATAGAGCGTTATTCCTTATTCAGATTTTCTATGTCTTCCCAGGTTTTAACTTGTTTAGTTTAGTTACCCACTCAGTACTTTGTACATAGAGGGCTTGATCTACCCAAGTTGCAACAACCAGTGTCCTGGTCTTCTCCAGCTTCCTCTATAGCAATCTCCGGCATTCTTAGACCCATCAACTTTTTCTGTGCTGTTGACAGCATCTAGATTCCCACAAAGACTATCAGTCTCTCATAGAACCAGAGGAGTTGTGGCTGCCCTACATGACCATTCTATCCCCAGACTATCAGAATACTCCTCCATCGTCTAGATTTCAGAGCACTGCTCTGCATCCTATCATTGTTTTTCTAATCCAGTGGAGTCCAGACTGGATGGAACATCCAGCGTCATCCCTAGATTTCAATAGTAGTGACTTCTAGCTTTTGGTAGGGTTCCAAATCCTTTGTTCCATCTTAGTCCCACCATGGTCTCTTAGGCTGAATGCAACATATAGTGTCCTGCATGAATCTCCTGAAACAACACTTACACACAGGACACTCTAGGCTACCTATACAACACAACTTAATACCCAGATTACCCAGAATACCCATGTACTCCCCAGAGTCAAGCCTGTAGAGTAACACCAAATGTACCCATCATACATGATTTTCTACAACTTGCTGAATTGATCACAGTACTTTAGCCTACATAGACAACCTATAACACATAACAGGTGCCTCTAGGATTCAGTAGGGTGTAAAATCTCACACCCCAGCACAGCCCCTCCATCTATTCATGTGCTATAGTTAACATTTAGTTTTTCTACAATAGTTGTCCTATCTATGGCCACAGGACTAGATGTTCACTATACCATGGCACTCTATACACAAACTTCCTATCCACTCCCCAGAGTCTAGTTACTGAAACTCCAAACACAACCCAATATTTCTGTTTTCATGTCATGCAAAACATAAATCCCATGCTGCATGCAGTTTGGCACAGATGTCTGGACTCCTAGCCTTGCTGTAATGACCCCTAGAATTCAACAAGGTCCCCATTCCTTGGCCCTAGCCTATGCCAAGCATTTTGTCCTTGGCTGTAGCCTACATCTATGCTCCCATAGGGATGTACCCTAGCCCTGTCTACCCACATCTACTTTCAGAAAGCCTTGTGACACATAAAATACACCAATAAATACACAGACTTCCTGTGGTCTCCTCCTGGGTGAGCCTGGTGTTTACATCCCTATCTGACATTTTATTTTCTGGCGTAACTAGAATGGTCGAACATCCAGTGACCATGACTAGTGTGGCTATGAGTTCCTTGTACTTGATGGCTCTAGGCTTCTGCAGACTCTGGTTCCTCCAACTGACCTTGTCCTAGCCTATTCCTTTGTGCTATATCCAACTTCCATACTCTCAACTTGAACCATTCTACCTTCATTCAATCACAAGTGACATTTAAATGATTAAGCCACCTATCTTTGTCCCTAGACATCCCACATCCTTGGCCTCCAGGGTTTAGCCTAGTGAGTAATAACCAACACAAACATGAATACTTGTTTTTCCACATGCAGCCTGACCTACTAGAACCACATTTGCCTTCCATTTGCGAGCTTTAGGCATCTACAGGTTTGAATGTGTGCAGACAAGCTTAGGCCCAGCAACTTCTACTATGCTTTTGTGAACAGCTAGGCTCCCTCTGCACTCAACGTTCTTGCACACATGCCCAGACTGTCCATATCCTCCTACAAAGACTATAGAGGTATGCACCCTTCTGCAGAGATAATTGTTTTCCCAAACTAGTGGAGTCCAGACAATCTAGTGGCATCCCTAGAATAGTGCTTGTTCTCCCTCGCAATGACTTTCTTATATCTACCTATCTGTCTATCTATCTATCTATCTATCTATCTATCTATCTATCTATCTATTTTTAATTCGAGAGAAGGCTTCTCTACGTAACTTTGAAGTCTATTTTTGCACTAGCTCTGTAGACCAGGTTGGCTTCACACTCACAGAGATCCTCCTGCCTCTGCCTCCCAAGTGCTATGATTAAAGTCATGCACCACCACCACCCATCCTTGTAGTGACTTCTAACTTTTGTCAATGTCCGAAATCCTTTGCTTCATGTTTCTCTTTGCTATAGGTAAGATCTTGGTTCCTGCATGAAGTTCCTGTTACAACACTTAGCCACAGAACACTGTGTGCTGCCTATACAACCCAACTCTGTACTCAGATTCCCCATGACCTCTCCAGAGTCAGGCCTGTTAATTATCCCTAACATACTCATCATAAATGTTTTTGCACATCCTGCTGAATCTATACCAGTACCCCAGCCTAGACAAACAACTTATACTTCAGAGCAGAGGCCTTCAGGCTTCATCATGGTCCCAAATCTCATACACCCCCAATTTCAGTGCTATAAGGAACAATTAGAGTGCCACTAGTACTTGCCCTATCCACAGGCACAGGACTAGATGTTGACTATACTACCCCTCTCTATACACAAACTTTCTGTGTTCTCTTCCAGGGGTAGTCTATTGGATATTCCACATACATCCCAATATTTCTGTTTTCATATCCTGTAGCGTGTAAATCATGAGCCTTAGGCAGTGCCACCATAGTAGCCTGAAATCTTTGCCTTGCGGTAATGATCTCTAACTTCATCAAAGTCCTAAATCCTAGTTCCCAGTTTAGTCCCAGTATTTCATCCTTTGCTCTAGCCTACATGGTGTGCTCCTGGGAGGATCATCAGTCGTCGTACCAAACTAAGAATATTGCATACTATATTAATGAACAACCTAGAAAGATATGTCCATGAATGCAATAGTGGTACAAACTTTCTGGGAATAATCAGCTCCTTAAGAGTGAATTTAAGGTCTACTCTACAGAAAGCAACACATGCCTGCTGCTGTAAGGTTTGTCGAGAACACATGGTTATGGAGATCCAAGGCCCCAGTAATGAACCTCATACTATTATTTTGTTAAATGAATGAAGTATCAAGCTTCACTCTACATTCATACCTCGATAACTACAGATTAGTGCAGTTCTCAGACCTCCTCAGAGACCTTGGTGCAGTAGATTATGTTTAAAAAAGACATTCAAAACTGGTCATCCTGGAAAAAAAATGAGAGTATGTGCAATGGGATATTTGTAGCCCTCTCTTCAAGACTCAGGTACCATTGCAGGGAGCATTTAAAAAGATTTTATGAGTCTGAGGCTGCAGATGCCAAGAGTGAAATTGTGATCTCAAGACATGACAGAGTCATTGCTCTCACCAATACAGAGCCGTCGTGATTGCATGCAAAGGCCTGTGTAAGATGAGGCCAGGTCATATTCCAGTATGCTTGGTGACTAAGCACTCAAATATATGCCAGTATGGTTTCCATCCACATTAACTCTCACACTTCTCTAGAAGCCACCAACTGTCAGGAGTTTGCCAGTTAGACTCTCGAGCCCTCCTACAGTGCATCTTTGACTATGGGGGATGGCTCAGAAGTCTGTACCTCTAACTGACAAACTACTGACAGTTGGTGGCTTCTAGAGAAATGTGACAGTTAATGAAAGGGAATGAAAAACAGGCTCTCATGTACTTGAATACTTACTTAGTTACCAAGAAGTGCAACTGTTTGGGAAATTAGGAGGTGTGACCATGCTGGAATGCATATAGCCTTTGTGGATAATATATGTAACTGAGGGTGGGTTTTGAGGTTTACATTCCCACATCAGGCCTCGTCTCTCTCTCTCTCTACCTACTACTGATGAATCAGTTGGTATGGACTCAACAACAGGCCCAGTGCCATGTTTGCCTGAATCCTGACATGATGATCATGAATTAATTTCCTAAAATTATAGGCAAGCATCCAATTAACTAGTGATAAAGAGATCCAGAGACCCTTTCAAGTCTCTTGCATCTTGAAGTCCTGAACTGAGATTAGAGTTTAGCTAGAGGGACAGGGTATTGACATATAAGCAGTTGTGGTCAGAGGGGGCATCTACCCTCCCTTAGCTCACCCATCATTGTCTAATTGTTAGTCTTATCTGGCAAGGTGGTTTGATAGTAGGAATTGTGTGAAATCTCTTTAAGGAGACAAGGTTTTCCTTTGGGTAGAGAACATTGCTTTACCTGGCATGAGATTTCTGTAGAAATACTCATTACGTTGAAGTCAATGATTTGACTGTTCTGATCGATCAAGCTACACAATTGTCTCATTAGTATATCCTCATTTCTGCTAGGCCTGTTATGTAAGCAGCCCATTCTAAAAGCCCTATTAAAACACAAATTTTTTATAAAGGATAACCAAGGGTAAACCTGTCACTTCAAATTACCATTCCTTTCACTGAGATGTGATCAGTAGATTTGAGTTTGCTGGGTGATTATTGCTCCTGGGGAGATTTCCTTACTTACATTGGATGGTGACGTATAAAACCAACATTCAAAAAAAGTTGCCAAACAGGAAACATAACAGCTAATTGTGGGGATAACTGTCACTCACACACTTCACCTCAGATAGGTTGAGACATTCATACTGTGAAGTTTTGCCCGGATCTTGCAAAATACATGGATGGTGGAGCACAGTCTTCTTCATCCGTATCTATAAGATTAGATAAATGTAGCAATTTGGATTCATTGCTCCATAATTACCTCTATGAGTCTTACAGTGCATGTGTGGTATGACCCTCAAATCTGTGGGAACCAAAGTCCCTTCTTTGTCATATGCTAACCCAAATTTTCTTCTTTTTATATATCAAACCATATTCCTTTTCTGGCCTCTATCCCTATAGTATACAAAATGTCAGATTTTCCATCTTCAACACCAAAGAGTCTTCTGTGTCATATACCCACCTAAATCAATTTTCTAGGCCTCAACTTGAAATTTGAGTTCAAGGTGTGGTTCACACAATACACGCAATCAAATCCATCTTTATCATAAATTCATGAAAATTGTTTATCTGCCATCAAACTTTGAAAAACCATAATCTCTCCCATATCATATACCAAACAAATCTCTCTCTCTCTCTCTCTCTCTCTCTCTCTCTCTCTCTCTCTCTCCCCACTGTTGCTGCCTTCATCCTTATGAGACCACATCCCTCCTTTGTCATCTGCCTATCCACACTACCTCTCTTGCCATATAGCCAATATTTCTTCCCTAAAACCTTATCAGACACAAATCTCTCCCTTTCATTCAACCAAGTGAACTCCCTCTCTCGCCATGTACCCACTATTTCTGGACCCATCCTTCCAAGACACTCATTCCTCCTTAGCCATACACCAAACCTAATACTCTCTCTTATAATGTTTCCACCATTTCTTCCCCCAAACGTTGTGATGGCCCAATCTGCCCCATGTCATGTACTCACCCAAACTCCCTCGCTAGCCATATATCCACCATGTCTGCCCCCATCCTGCTGTGACCCAAATCCTTCTCTTGCCATATGCCCACTGAAAATTCTTCTATTTTCATGTAACCACACAATTTCCTGTCTTGTGATGTAACCACCATTTCTTCCCCCAAACATGTCAGACCCAAATATATCCATGTTTATAAGCCCAACAAAACCCCCTCTCTTGACATATACCCACCCAAACTCTGTTTCATGAAATATACCAATTATTTCTGCCCCAAAACTTAAGAGACCCAAACACCCCCTGGTCATACAGCTACCCAAACTCCTCTCTGGGCATATACCCATCATTTTGCCACCAGCTTTGTGAGACCCTAATCTCTCCATTATCGTATGCCCAACCAAAGTATTTCTCCTGCTACATACTCACCATTGCTGCCCCTAAAGTGTATAAGACCCAAATCCCTCCCTTGTCATTTACCCAGCATACTCCCTCTGTTGCTATATATGCACCATTTCTGACCCCATCTTTCTGAGACCCTAATCCCACCCTTCATATAATAACCCAAACTCCTCTCTTAACAGATACTCATGATTTCTGCCACCTGAGTATTTGAGAATCAAATCCTTCCCTTGTCATGTACCCACCCAAATGTCTCTTATCATTTACCCATCATTACACTCTCCAAAGTATATGAGATACAACTCCCTTCCCTGCATTACCCACCCATATTCCCACTCTTTCCAAGCTCTCACCATTACTGCCCCAAAATTTTGGAGACACAAATCCCTCCCTTGTCTTCTACCCACACAAAATCCCCCTCTTCAAGGCACCCACCATTGATGCCCAAACTTTTGGAGACACAAATCCCTCCCTTTATTCCTACCCACCCAAACTCCCTCTCTTCCATGCACCCACAATTGAGGACCAAACATTTGGAGACCCAAATCCCTCCCGTGTCTTCTACCCACCCAAACTCCCTCTCTTTCCATGCACTCACCATTACTGCTCCAAACATATGGAAACCCAAATCCCTCCCTTGTCTTCTTCCCACCCAAACTCCCCCTCTTCCATGCACCCACCATTGTTTTCCAAACCTTTGGAGACCCAAATCCCATCCTTGTCTTCTTCCCACCCGAACCCCCCCTCTTCCATGCACCCACCATTGTTGCCCAAACCTTTGGAGACCCATATCCCACCCTTGTCTTCTTCCAACCCAAACATCCCCACTTTCATGCACCCACCATTGATGCCCAAACCTTTGGAGACCCAAATCCCTCCCTTGTCTTCTACCCACCCATGCTCCCTTTCTTTTCATGCACTCACCATTACTGCCCCAAAATCCCCCTCATCCTGGCACCCACCAATGATGCCCAAACGTTTGGAGACAAAAATCCCTCCCTTGTCTTCTTCCCACCCAAACTCCCCCTCTTCCATGCACCCATCATTGATGCCCAAACCTTTAAAAAGACAAATCCCTCCCTTGTCTCCTACACACAGAAACTCCCTTTCTTCCATGAACCCACAAGTGATGCCCAAACCTTTGGAGACACAAATCCCTCCCTTGTATTCTACCAACCCAAGTTCCCTTGCTTTTCATGCACTCACCATTACTGCCCAAATCCTTTGGAGAGACAAATCCCTTCCTTGTCTTCTATCCACCCTAACTCCCCCTCTTCCATGCACCCTCCATTGATGACCAATTCTTTGGAGACCCAAATCCCTCCCTTGTCATCTTCCCACCCAAACTCCCTTTCTTTTCATGCCCTCACCATTACTGCCCCAAAACTTTGGAGACCCAAATCCCTCCCTTGTCTTCTTCCCACCCAAACTCCCCGTCTTCCATGCACCCACCATTGATGCCCAAACCTTTGGAGACACAAATCCCTCCCTTGTCTCCTACCCACCAAAACTCCCTCTCTTTCCATGCTCTCACCGTTAAAGCCACAAAATTTTGGAGACCCTAATCCCTCCCTTGTCTTCTTCCCACACAAACTCGCCTCTTTTATGCACCCACAATTAATGCCCAAACCTTTGTAGACCCAAATCCCTCCCTTGTCTTCTACCAACCCAAACTCCCCCTCTTTCCATGAACCCACTATGACTGTCCGAAACCTAGTGAAGAACAAATCTCTCCATTGCCATTCACCCACCCATCTTCCCTCTCTTCTCCTATAACCATCATTTTTCCTTCCCTTTCCTGGTTTCGCCTTTAGTCACTGTAAAAGACACATAGCTTTTCAACTAAATTGAATTTATTTTCAATTTAAGAAATTTATACGAATGCAATTTTCTTTGTCATATTTGGGCATTCCCCGTCTTCATGATAGCCATCTTATTAGCTCTCCCCCTCATCGGCTGCTGCGACAATGCTCGCTTCTCCAGTAGTGTGCACCTCGGCTTCATTTCAGGCTCCTCCTCCTTAGGTTCAGGCATTGCAGTAAGAGCTTTCACTTTGATTTTCTTCCGTTTGAGGGCAGCTGCCTCTTCGGCCTCCCTCTTTCTCTTCTTCCTCTTCTTTGAGGAGTGCTTCCGGTGTTTGCTTTTCTTGTGTGCCTGGAATGGCAAGAGGTGAACACAAGAATAAGTTAATAGAGGGAGAAGTCAGGAGAGGCAAGTGAAGGACACTTTGTCGGAAGAGGTGAGAATTGATAAGGGATTTATGCCAGGAAGGAGAGAGGTAGTGACTTTAGGTAAGAATAAATGGGTAGAGGAGGGAGCTCCAGTAGGGTTCGTCAACTCACCTTTCCGCACGACATGTAAGGTGGATACTGCTTTAGAGCTGCCTTTGTCTTCACCATAACGACTGGCCCTTTCGCTGCCATCGGAACATCACTACTGGATGTTGGGAGGTCCATGTCGGACAGTGATTCCTTAGGTCCTTTGCTAGACTCTCCATCACCAAGTCGCGTGAGCGCATGTTGTTTCTCCCTCGAGGGGCTGTGAACAACTGGCAGAGTAGGGAAGGCCACACCCTCAGACCTGAGTCATCATCAAGGTCTCGAACAGTAGTAGGTGAGCTTGTGCTCTGACATCACAAAGCCTGGTTCTGACCCACAAGAATGCCTGGGGAAGGAAGGAACAAATAGTGGACTGTACCACTCCTGACACTTTGATGATAGGGGGAAGATATTGAGAAGGCAAAGAGAGTTTGGGTTTAGATGGAGACTTTGTTTAATAACTCCAAGGCAAATTTTCCACCTCAACCTTTTTTACATATCTACCTTTGTTGTGGTAGAACACATGACAGATCATTTGCTTCTCCAAATTCTTCAACAATACTATCCCTGTCAATGGTTTAGTCCAAAATGTCCGCCTCAATCTTTGGCTAGTATCTTGAATGTCTTCCCTAAAATCATTCCCAAATAACATTCCTACTCCATGGCTTAGCCTGTTGACCGTACACACACACACTCACACACACATACACACACACACACACACACACACACACACACACACGAATACTTGCATCTCCACATTCCTCTGTACCTAATGAATATACGCAAACCAGTGTCCATATCTTATCTGGCTGTGTAGCAACAAATCATGGCCTCCAGGCTTCCACCTTATCCCAAGTCAGGTGACCCAGCCTAGCCTCAATATCTCTTTTACTGTGGTGAGCATACAGCCTCCTTTAATATACTCACTCACCTAAGGAGGCTTTCTACAACCAACATAAGCCCAGTCCATAACCAGGGTTCTCCTATCTTCTGGTGTCTAGCCTATTGAGAATATCACACAGTATTAGACACTTGATTTTTAACATTCTGTTATGTATAACCTGGAAACCATAAGAAATGTTCAATCTTGGTCTGGACTCCTTGCCTTATAGTAGTGAATTTTAGGCTTCAACATGTTGCAGCCTATTTAGAACATTTTTCCTATATTATAGAGAACATGTGGGCTATAGCCAGATATAATCCTATTTAGATAAACCAACAGGGGTCTTAGAGTTGCCCATACCTCTTCACACCATACCCAGTTTTCCTATGTCCCCCTCCAGGATTTATCCAGGTGAAGATATCCATACTCTGTAATTGGTTTTCCATATTCAGTGGAATTTATCCTAGATTGAATAGTCCCTGTCCCATCAAAGAATGGACCCTTGCACTCTGCAGTAGTGATTTTTGGCATGTTTTAGGGACACAAATCTCAAAACACAGCATGATCCCACCAGCTACTACTATTCTGTAGCCAACACTGAGAGTTCCCCAACACTTATCGTACCTGTACTGGCTAATGGAATAACCCCACTCCTTATGAAAAGTTATCGTGTCCTCCTAAAGTTCGAACCTAGTGAATATTTCCTGTTCCAAATACTGTTTTTCCACATCCCTCCAAACATAGCTCATATTGATGTGGGATTCCCTTTTGTATATCTATGTATCATTATGATCCATACCAGTAAGGCTCTCACTGGTAGCTGCTGGTTTTCTCCTTCAGCAGCTACATGGCATCTCCCTGACTCTGCCTACTTTCTCTCTATATCTCTGTTCAGATTTCCTGCCTGGCTATATTCTACTAATCGATTGCCCAAAGCATCTTCTTGAATAACCAATGGTAATAAAACATATTCATAGCATATAGGATTCCTAGTCCCATCAAATCCTCCTGTGCTGTAGACAACATATACATTCCCACTGAGACAACCCCAACCTCATCAAACCACAGGATCTCTGGCTGACTACATAATATCACAGCATGCCAAGACTGTCCAAATCCTTCTACAATGCCAAGAGAAGTAAGTGCACCTTTCGAGCAGATAATTCTTTTCCTACTCCAGTAGAGTCCAGACCTGATGAAACATCCAGTGAGAAGTCTAAAAGAGCTGTTTTCTCACACTTACAGTGACTTTTAGCTGTTTGCTGAGTTCCAAACCCTAGGCTCCATCTTAGTCCTACCGTGCTTTGATAGATAGTTCTAAGCTTCTGCTGGCACTTTCCCTCCAACTGGCCTTGTCCTAGCACATTCTTTTGTGCTGTATCCAGCATCTACATTCCCAACAGTAACCATCCTACCTGAATCCATCTGCAGGATGATTCCGATGCCTAAACCACTTCATTATATAACCAGACATCCCACAACCACCAGGACCCAACTATAGCCAATTGAGTAACCCACTACACACAAATGAATATTTGATTTTCCACTTGCTGTCTGACTTACAGCTGCCTCATGTGCCTTGCATTTGCAAATTTTAGGCCTGTGAAGGTTTTCAAAGCCTTCAGCCAAGACTAGGTCCAGCAACTCCTTCTTTGGTATAGTCAACAGTTAGGCTCCCCTGAATTTAACACACCTACACCCATGCATGAAATAGTTGCCCTGCTTTCACAACTCCATTTCCAATCCAGACTTTCCATATCTTCCCCAAAGACCAAGCCCAGAATATTTCCCCTACCAGATAGCGTTTCCCCATATGCCAACAAACAGATCATAAGTCACTACAAGTGTCCAAGTCTAGTTTTTGCCACTGATATTCTTGCATGTTGTAGTAATGCTCACAGGATTCAACAGAGTTCCAAATGCGAGGGCCGAATCCCAGCATCTACTCCTGTCCTTCAACCAACATACATTGTCCTACAAGGACCTGCGCTGCTTGAATCTACATATAGTACTCATTTTGCTATCTTACCCGAATCCAAATTCTGTATTCCTGAGTCCTCCACCATTGTATGGCCTGGTAAGTACTCACTCCCTCACAACCAGATATTTCATATTCTATCTCTACCTGGATCTAGCCTCTTTCCCAAAGTCATTATACAAATTTAGTTTGATCAACTAAGTAGCAATATCTAGGCTTCTATAATTTCGGAAATCCCATATCTTGGCCTTCCACGTGTGCGATTGCCGACATACATGCAGCAGACAAGTTGCTACCTTCACCCACCCACAGTACCCTCTGTGTTACCTGCAGCACCCTACTCCACCACATTCCTAATGTTCTCCTCCAGGAACTGGCTTCTTATATATGCCACCAACCAATACTTGTTTTCCATATCCATCTGCATCTAGCTTGAGTTTAACAGCCAGCACCCCTGCATAATCTGGCTGTTTGCCTCTTGATTCAAGGGTCTTCTCGGGAGTATGGTCCCAAATAACTCAGCTCAGACTATTCTCAGGAATCCTCCTTTTCTGTCGTGAACATCTAGTCTTTGCTAGCACTTACCCTGCACTAGTACATCCACGGGGCACTTTAGGTACAATATAGAACATTATTCCTTATTCAGATTTTCTATGTCTTCCCAGGTTTTAACTTGTTTAGTTTAGTTACCCACTCAGTACTTTGTACATAGAGGGCTTGTTCTACCCAAGTTGCAACAACCAGTGTCCTTGTCTTCTCCAGCTGCCTCCATAGCAATCTCCGGCATTCTTAGACCCATCAACTTTTTCTGTGCTGTTGACAGCATCTAGATTCCCACAAAGACTATCAATCTCTCATAGAACCAGAGGAGTTGTGGCTGCCCTACATGACCATTCTATCCCCAGACTATCAGAATACTCCTCCATCGTCTAGATTTCAGAGCACTGCTCTGCATCCTATCATTGTTTTTCTAATCCAGTGGAGTCCAGACTGGATGGAACATCCAGTGTCATCCCTAGATTTCAATAGTAGTGACTTCTAGCTGTTGGTAGGGTTCCAAATCCTTTGTTCCATCTTAGTCCCACCATGGTCTCTTAGGCTGAATGCAACATATAGTGTCCTACATGAATCTCCTGTAACAACACTTACACACAGGACACTCTAGGCTACCTATACAACACAACTTAATACCCAGATTTCCCAGAATACCCATGTACTCCCCAGAGTCAAGCCTGTAGAGTAACACCAAATGTACTCATCATACATGATTTTCTACAACTTGCTGAATTGATCACAGTACTTTAGCCTACATAGACAACCTATAACACATAACAGGTGCCTCTAGGATTCAGTAGGGTGTAAAATCTCACACCCCAGCACAGCCCCTCCATCTATTCATGTGCTATAGTTAACATTTAGTTTTTCTACAATAGTTGTCCTATCTATGGCCACAGGACTAGATGTTCACTATACCATGGCACTCTATACACAAACTTCCTATCCACTCCCCAGAGTCTAGTTCCTGAAACTCCAAACACAACCCAATATTTCTGTTTTCATGTCATGCAAAACATAAATCCCATGCTGCATGCAGTTTGGCACAGATGTCTGGACTCCTAGCCTTGCTGTAATGACCCCTAGAATTCAACAAGGTCCCCATTCCTTGGCCCTAGCCTATGCCAAGCATTTTGTCCTTGGCTGTAGCCTACATCTATGCTCCCATAGGGATGTACCCTAGCCCTGTCTACCCACATCTACTTTCAGAAAGCCTTGTGACACATAAAATACACCAATAAATACACAGACTTCCTGTGGTCTCCTCCTGGGTGAGCCTGGTGTTTACATCCCTATCTGACATTTTATTTTCTGGCGTAACTAGAATGGTCGAACATCCAGTGACCATGACTAGTGTGGCTATGAGTTCCTTGTAAATGATGGCTCTAGGCTTCTGCAGACTCTGGTTCCTCCAACTGACCTTGTCCTAGCCTATTCCTTTGTGCTATATCCAACTTCCATACTCTCAACTTGAACCATTCTACCTTCATTCAATCACAAGTGACATTTAAATGATTAAGCCACCTATCTTTGTCCCTAGACATCCCACATCCTCGGCCTCCAGGGTTTAGCCTAGTGAGTAATAACCAACACAAACATGAATACTTGTTTTTCCACATGCAGCCTGACCTACTAGAACCACATTTGCCTTCCATTTGCGAGCTTTAGGCATCTACAGGTTTGAATGTGTGCAGACAAGCTTAGGCCCAGCAACTTCTACTATGCTTTAGTGAACAGCTAGGCTCCCTCTGCACTCAACGTTCTTACACACATGCCCAGACTGTCCATATCCTCCTACAAAGACTATAGAGGTATGCACCCTTCTGCAGAGATAATTGTTTTCCCAAACTAGTGGAGTCCAGACAATCTAGTGGCATCCATAGAATAGTGCTTGTTCTCCCTCGCAATGACTTACTTATATCTACCTATCTGTCTATCTATCTATCTATTTTTAATTCGAGAGAAGGCTTCTCTACGTAACTTTGAAGTCTATTTTTGCACTAGCTCTGTAGACCAGGTTGGCTTCACACTCACAGAGATCCTCCTGCCTCTGCCTCCCAAGTGCTATGATTAAAGTCATGCACCACCACCACCCATCCTTGTAGTGACTTCTAACTTTTGTCAATGTCCGAAATCCTTTGCTTCATGTTCTTCTTTGCTATAGGTAAGATCTTGGTTCCTGCATGAAGTTCCTGTTACAACACTTAGCCACAGAACACTGTGTGCGGCCTATACAACCCAACTCTGTACTCAGATTCCCCATGACCTCTCCAGAGTCAGGCCTGTTAATTATCCCTTACATACTCATCATAAATGTTTTTGCACATCCTGCTGAATCTATACCAGTACCCCAGCCTAGACAAACAACTTATACTTCAGAGCAGAGTCCTTCAGGCTTCATCATGGTCCCAAATCTCATACACCCCCAATTTCAGTGCTATAAGGAACAATTAGAGTGCCACTAGTACTTGCCCTATCCACAGGCACAGGACTAGATGTTGACTATACTACCCCTCTCTATACACAAACTTTCTGTGTTCTCTTCCAGGGGTAGTCTATTGGATATTCCACATACATCCCAATATTTCTGTTTTCATATCCTGTAGCGTGTAAATCATGAGCCTTAGGCAGTGCCACCATAGTAGCCTGAAATATTTGCCTTGCGGTAATGATCTCTAACTTCAACAAAGTCCTAAATCCTAGTTCCCAGTTTAGTCCCAGTATTTCATCCTTTGCTCTAGCCTACATGGTGTGCTCCTGGGAGGATCATCAGTCATCGTACCAAAGTAAGAATATTGCATACTATATTAATGAACAACCTAGAAAGATATGTCCATGAATGCAATAGTGGTACAAACTTTCTGGGAATAATCAGCTCCTTAAGAGTGAATTTAAGGTCTACTCTATAGAAAGCAACACATGCCTGCTGCTGTAAGCTTTGTCGAGAACATATGGTTATGGAGATCCAAGGCCCCAGTATTGAACCTCATACTATTATTTTGTTAAATGAATGAAGTATCAAGCTTCACTCTACATTCATATCTCGATAACTACAGATTAGTGCAGTTCTCAGACCTCCTCAGAGACATTGGTGCAGTAGATTATGTTTAAAAAAGACATTCAAAACTGGTCATCCTGGAAAAAAAATGAGAGTATGTGCAATGGGATATTTGTAGCCCTCTCTTCAAGACTCAGGTACCATTGCAGGGAGCATTTAAAAAGATTTTATGAGTCTGAGGCTGCAGATGCCAAGAGTGAAACTGTGATCTCAAGACATGACAGAGTCATTGCTCTCACCAATACAGAGCCATCGTGATTGCATGCAAAGGCCTGTGTAAGATGAGGCCAGGTCATATTCCAGTATGCTTGGTGACTAAGCACTCAAATATATGCCAGTATGGTTTCCATCCACATTAACTCTCACACTTCTCTAGAAGCCACCAACTGTCAGGAGTTTGCCAGTTAGACTCTCGAGCCCTCCTACAGTGCATCTTTGACTATGGGGGATGGCTCAGAAGTCTGTACCTCTAACTGACAAACTATTGACAGTTGCTGGCTTCTAGAGAAATGTGACAGTTAATGAAAGGGAATGAAAAACAGGCTCTCATGTACTTGAATACTTACTTAGTTACCAAGAAGTGCAAATGTTTGTTAAATTAGGAGGTGTGACCATGCTGGAATGCATATAGCCTTTGTGGATAATATATGTCACTGAGGGTGGGTTTTGAGGTTTACATTCCCACATCAGGCCTCGTCTCTCTCTCTCTCTACCTACTACTGATGAATCAGTTGGTATGGACTCAACAACAGGCCCAGTGCCGTGTTTGCCTGAATCCTGCCATGAGGATCATGAATTAATTTCCTAAAATTATAGGCAAGCATCCAATTAACTAGTGATAAAGAGATCCAGAGACCCTTTCAAGTCTCTTGCATCTTGAAGTCCTGAACTGAGATTAGAGTTTAGCTAGAGGGACAGGGTATTGACATATCAGCAGTTGTGGTCAGGAGGTGGCATCTACCCTCCCTTAGCTCACCCATCATTGTCTAATTGTTAGTCTTATGTGGCAAGGTGGTTTGTTAGTAGGAATTTTGTGAAATCTCTTTAATAAGACAAGGTTTTCCTTTGGGTAGAGAACATTGCTTTACATGGCATGAGATTTCTGTAGAAATACTCATTACGTTGAAGTCAATGATTTGACTGTTCTGATCGATCAAGCTACACAATTTCATTTCTGAGGGCCTGTTATGTAAGCAGCCCATTCTAAAAGCCCTATTAAAACACAAATTTTTTATAAAGGATAACCAAGGGTAAACCTGTCACTTCAAATTACCATTCCTTTCACTGAGATGTGATCAGTAGATTTGAGTTTGCTGGGTGATTATTGCTCCTGGGGAGATTTCCTTACTTACATTGGATGGTGAGGTATAAAACCAACATTCAAAAAAAGTTGCCAAACAGGAAACATAACAGCTATTTGTGGGGATAACTGTCACTCACACACTTCACCTCAGATAGGTTGAGACATTCATACTGTGAAGTTTTGCCCGGATCTTGCAAAATACATGGATGGTGGAGCACAGTCTTCTTCATCCGTATCTATGAGATTAGATAAATGTAGCAATTTGGATTCAATGCTCCATAATTACCTCTATGAGTCTTACAGTGCATGTGTGGTATGACCCTCAAATCTGTGGGAACCAAAGTCCCTTCTTTGTCATATGCTAACCCAAATTTTCTTCTTTTTATATATCAAACCATATTCCTTTTCTGGCCTCTATCCCTATAGTATACAAAATGTCAGATTTTCCATCTTCAACACCAAAGAGTCTTCTGTGTCATATACCCACCTAAATCAATTTTCTAGGCCTCAACTTGAAATTTGAGTTCAAGGTGTGGTTCATACAATACACGCAATCAAATCCATCTTTATCGTAAATTCATGAAAATTGTTTATCTGCCATCAAACTTTGAAAAACCATAATCTCCCCATATTATATACCAACCCAATCTCTCTCTCTCTCTCTCTCTCTCTCTCTCTCTCTCTCTCCCCACTGTTGCTGCCTTCATCCTTATGAGACCACATCCCTCCTTTGTCATCTGCCTATCCACACTACCTCTCTTGCCATATAGCCAATATTTCTTCCCTAAAACCTTATCAGACACAAATCTCTCCCTTTCATTCAACCAAGTGAACTCCCTCTCTCGCCATGTACCCACTATTTCTGGACCCATCCTTCCAAGACACTCATTCCTCCTCAGCCATACACCAAACCTAATACTCTCTCTTATAATGTTTCCACCATTTCTTCCCCCAAACGTTGTGATAGCCCAATCTGCCCCATGTCATGTACTCACCCAAACTCCCTCGCTAGCCATATATCCACCATGTCTGCCCCCATCCTGCTGTGACCCAAATCCTTCTCTTGCCATATGCCCACTGAAAATTCTTCTATTTTCATGTAACCACACAATTTCCTGTCTTGTGATGTAACCACCATTTCTTCCCCCAAACATGTCAGACCCAAATATATCCATGTTTATAAGCCCAACAAAACCCCCTCTCTTGACATATACCCACCCAAACTCTGTTTCATGAAATATACCAATTATTTCTGCCCCAAACCTTAAGAGACCCAAACACCCCCTGGTCATACAGCTACCCAAACTCCTCTCTGGGCATATACCCATCATTTTGCCACCAGCTTTGTGAGACCCTAATCTCTCCATTGTCGTATGCCCATCCAAAGTATTTCTCTTGCTACATACTCACCATTGCTGCCCCTAAAGTGTATAAGACCCAAATCCCTCCCTTGTCATTTACCCAGCATACTCCCTCTGTTGCTATATATCCACCATTTCTGACCCAATCTTTCTGAGACCCTAATCCCACCCTTCATATAATAACCCAAACTCCTCTCTTAACAGATACTCATGATTTCTGCCACCTGAGTATTTGAGAATCAAATCCTTCCCTTGTCATGTACCCACAAAAATGTCTCTTATCATTTACCCATCATTACACTCTCCAAAGTATATGAGATCCAACTCCCTTCCCTGGCATTACCCACCCATATTCCCACTCTTTCCAAGCTCTCACCATTACTGCCCCAAAATTTTGGAGACACAAACCCCTCCCTTGTCTCTACCCACACAAAATCCCCCTCTTCAAGGCACCCACCATTGATGCCCAAACTTTTGGAGACACAAATCCTTCCCATTTTCCTACCCACCCAAACTCCCTCTCTTCCATGCACTCACCATTGATGCCCTAACCTTTGGAGACACAAATCCCTCCCTTGTCTTCTAACCACCCAAACTCCCTCTCTTTCCATGCACTCACCATTACTGCTCCAAACATATGGAGACGCAAATCCCTCCCTTGTCTTCTTCCCACCCAAACTCCCCCTCTTCCATGCACCCACCATTGTTTCACAACACTTTGGAGACCCAAATCCAAAACTTGTCTTCTTCCCACCCGAACTCCCAATCTTCCATGCACCCACCATTGTTGCCCAAACCTTTGGAGACCCAAATCCCACCCTTGTCTTCTTCCAACCCAAACATCCCCACTTTCATGCAACCACCATTGATGCCCAAACCTTTGGAGACCCAAATCCCTCCCTTGTCTTCTACCCACCCATGCTCCCTTTCTTTTCATGCACTCACCATTACTGCCCCAAAATCCCCCTCATCCAGGCACCCACCAATGATGCCCAAACCTTTGGAGACAAAAATCCCTCCCTTGTCTTCTTCTCACCCAAACTCCCCCTCTTACATGCACCCATCATTGATGCCCAAACCTTTAAAAACACAAATCCCTCCCTTGTCTCCTACACACCCAAACTCCCTTTCTTCCATGCACCCACAAGTGATGCCCAAACCTTTGGAGACACAAATCCCTCCCTTGTCTTCTACCAACCCAAGTTCCCTTTCTTTTCATGCACTCACCATTACTGCCCAAATCCTTTGGAGACACAAATCCCTTCCTTGTCTTCTATCCACCCTAACTCCCCCTCTTCCATGCAGCCACCATTGATGACCAATTCTTTGGAGACCCAAATCCCTCCCTTGTCATCTTCCCACCCAAACTCCCTTTCTTTTCATGCCCTCACCATTACTGCCCCAAAACTTTGGAGACCCAAATCCCTCCCTTGTCTTCTTCCCACCCAAACTCCCCGTCTTCCATGCACCCACCATTGATGCCCAAACCTTTGGAGACACAAATCCCTCCCTTGTCTCCTACCCACCAAAACTCCCTCTCTTTCCATGCTCTCGCCGTTAAAGCCACAAAATTTTGGAGACCCTAATCCCTCCCTTGTCTTCTTCCCACACAAACTCGCCTCTTTTATGCACCCACAATTAATGCCCAAACATTTGTAGATCCAAATCCCTCCCTTGTCTTCTACCAACCCAAACTCCCCCTCTTTCCATGAACCCACTATGACTGTCCCAAACCTAGTGAAGAACAAATCTCTCCATTGCCATTCTCCCACCCATCTTCCCTCTCTTCTCCTATAACCATCATTTTTCCTTCCCTTTCCTCGTTTCGCCTTTAGTCACTGTAAAAGACACATAGCTTTTCAACTAAATTGAATTTATTTTCAATTTAAGAAATTTATACCAATGCAATTTTCTTTGCCATATTTGGGCATTCCCCGTCTTCATGATGGCGATCTTATTGGCTCTCCCCCTCATCGGCTGCTGCGACCACGCTTGCTTCTCCAGTAGTGTGCACCTCGGCTTCCTTTTCAGGCTCCTCCTCCTTAGGATCAGGCATTGCAGTAACAGCTTTCACTTTGATTTTCTTCCGTTTGAGGGCAGCTGCCTCTTTGGCCTCCCTCTTTCCCTTGTTCCTCTTCTTTGAGGAGTGCTTCTGGTGTTTGCTTTTCTTGTGTGCCTGGAATGGCAAGAGGTGAACACAAGAATTAGTTAATAGAGGGAGAAGTCAGGAGAGGCATGTGAAGGACACTTTGTCGGAAGAGGTGAGAATTGATAAGGGATTTATGCCAGGAAGGAGAGAGGTAGTGACTTTAGGTAAGAGTAAATGAGTAGAGGAGGGAGCTCCAGTAGGGTTCGTCAACTCACCTTTCCGCACGACATGTAAGGTGGATACTGCTTTAGAGCTGCCTTTGTCTTCACCATAAGGACTGGCCCGTTCGCTGCCATCGGAACATCACTACTGGATGTTGGGAGGTCCATGTCGGACAGTGATTCCTTAGGTTCCTTTTCTAGAGTCTCCATCACCAAGTCGCGTGAGCGCGTGTTGTTTCTCCCTCGAGGGGCTGTGAACAACTGGCAGAGTAGGGAAGGCCACACCCTCAGACCTGAGTCATCATCAAGGTCTCGACCAATAGTAGGTGAGCTTGTGTTCTGACATCACAAAGCCTGGTTCTGACCCACAAGAATGCCTGGGGAAGGAAGGAACAAATAGTGGACTGTACCACTCCTGACACTTTGATGATAGGGGGAAGATATTGAGAAGGCAAAGAGAGTTTGGGTTTAGATGGAGACTTTGTTTAATAACTCCAAGGCAAATTTTCCACCTCAACCTTTTTTACATATGTACCTTTGTTGTGGTAGAACACATGACAGATCATTTGCTTCTCCAAATTCTTCAACAATACTATCCCTGTCAATGGTTTAGTCCAAAATGTCCGCCTCAATCTTTGGCTAGTATCTTGAATGTCTTCCCTAAAATCATTCCCAAACAACATTCCTACTCCATGGCTTAGCCTGTTGACCGTACACACACACACTCATACACACATACACACACACACACACACACACACACACACACACGAATACTTGCATCTCCACATTCCTCTGTACCTAATGAATATACGCAAACCAGTGTCCATATCTTGTCTGGCTGTGTAGCAACAAATCATGGCCTCCAGGCTTCCACCTTATCCCAAATCAGGTGACCCAGCCTAGCCTCAATATCTCTTTTACTGTGGTGAGCATACAGCCTCCTTTAATATACTCACTCACCTAAGGAGGCTTTCTACAACCAACATAAGCCCAGTCCATAACCAGGGTTCTCCTATCTTCTGGTGTCTAGCCTATTGAGAATATCACACAGTATTAGACACTTGATTTTTAACATTCTGTTATGTATAACCTGGAAACCATAAGAAATGTTCAATCTTGGTCTGGACTCCTTGCCTTATAGTAGTGAATTTTAGGCTTCAACATGTTGCAGCCTATTTAGAACATTTTTCCTATATTATAGAGAACATCTGGGCTACAGCCAGATATAATCCTATTTAGATAAACCAACAGGGGTCTTAGAGTTGCCCATACCTCTTCACACCATACCCAGACTTCCTATGTCCCCCTCCAGGATTTATCCAGGTGAAGATATCCATACTCTGTAATTGGTTTTCCATATTCAGTGGAATTTATCCTAGATTGAATAGTCCCTGTCCCATCAAAGAATGGACCCTTGCACTCTGCAGTAGTGATTTTTGGCATGTTTTAGGGACACAAATCTCAAAACACAGCATGATCCCACCAGCTACTACTATTCTGTAGCCAACACTGAGAGTTCCCCAACACTTATCATACCTGTACTGGCTAATGGAATAACCCCACTCCTTATGAAAAGTTATCGTGTCCTCCTAAAGTTCGAACCTAGTGAATATTCCCTGTTCCAAATACTGTTTTTCCACATCCCTCCAAACATAGCTCATATTGATGTGGGATTCCCTTTTGTATATCTATGTATCATTATGATCCATACCAGTAAGGCTCTCACTGGTAGCTGCTGGTTTTCTCCTTCAGCAGCTACATGGCATCTCCCTGACTCTGCCTACTTTCTCTCTATATCTCTGTTCAGATTTCCTGCCTGGCTATATTCTACTAATCGATTGCCCAAAGCATCTTCTTGAATAACCAATGGTAATAAAACATATTCATAGCATATAGGATTCCTAGTCCCATCAAATCCTCCTGTGCTGTAGACAACATATACATTCCCACTGAGACAACCCCAACCTCATCAAACCACAGGATCTCTGGCTGACTACATAATATCACAGCATGCCAAGACTGTCCAAATCCTTCTACAATGCCAAGAGAAGTAAGTGCACCTTTCGAGCAGATAATTCTTTTCCTACTCCAGTAGAGTCCAGACCTGATGAAACATCCAGTGAGAACTCTAAAAGAGCTGTTTTCTCACACTTACAGTGACTTTTAGCTGTTTGCTGAGTTCCAAACCCTAGGCTCCATCTTAGTCATACCGTGCTTTGATAGATAGTTCTAAGCTTCTGCTGGCACTTTCCCTCCAACTGGCCTTGTCCTAGCACATTCTTTTGTGCTGTATCCAGCATCTACATTCCCAACAGTAACCATCCTACCTGAATCCATCTGCAGGATGATTCCGATGCCTAAACCACTTCATTATATAACCAGACATCCCACAACCACCAGGACCCAACTTTAGCCAATTGAGTAACCCACTACACACAAATGAATATTTGATTTTCCACTTGCTGTCTGACTTACAGCTGCCTCATGTGCCTTGCATTTGCAAATTTTAGGCCTGTGAAGGTTTTCAAAGCCTTCAGCCAAGACTAGGTCCAGCAACTCCTTCTTTGGTATAGTCAACAGTTAGGCTCCCCTGAATTTAACACACCTACACCCATGCATGAAATAGTTGCCCTGCTTTCACAACTCCATTTCCAATCCAGACTTTCCATACCTTCCCCAAAGACCAAGCCCAGAATATTTCCCTTACCAGATAGCGTTTCCCCATATGCCAACAAACAGATCATAAGTCACTACAAGTGTCCAAGTCTAGTTTTTGCCACTGATATTCTTGCATGTTGTAGTAATGCTCACAGGATTCAACAGAGTTCCAAATGCGAGGGCCGAATCCCAGCATCTACTCCTGTCCTCCAACCAACATACATTGTCCTACAAGGACCTGCGCTGCTTGAATCTACATATAGTACTCATTTTGCTAACTATCTTACCCGAATCCAAATTCTGTATTCCTGAGTCCTCCACCATGGTATGGCCTGGTAAGTACTCACTCCCTCACAACCAGATATTTCATATTCTATCTCTACCTGGATCTAGCCCCTTTCCCAAAGTCATTATACAAATTTAGTTTGATCACCTAAGTAGCAATATCTAGGCTTCTATAATTTCGGAAATCCCATATCTTGGCCTTCCACGTGTGCGATTGCCGACATACATGCAGCAGACAAGTTGCTACCTTCACCCACCCACAGTACCCTCTGTGTTACCTGCAGCACCCTACTCCACCACATTCCTAATGTTCTCCTCCAGGAACTGGCTTTTTATATATTCCACCAACCAATACTTGTTTTCCATATCCATCTGCATCTAGCTTGAGTTTAACAGCCAGCACCCCTGCATAATCTGGCTGTTTGCCTCTTGATTCAAGGGTCTTCTCGGGAGTATGGTCCCAAATAACTCAGCTCAGACTATTCTCAGGAATCCTCCTTTTCTGTCGTGAACATCTAGGCTTTGCTAGCACTTACCCTGCACTAGTACATCCACGGGATACTTTAGGTACAGTATAGAGCATTATTCCTTATTCAGATTTTCTGTCTTCCCAGGTTTTAACTTGTTTAGTTTAGTTACCCACTCAGTACTTTGTACATAGAGGGCTTGATCTACCCAAGTTGCAACAGCCAGTGTCCTGGTCTTCTCCAGCTGCCTCTATAGCAATCTCCGGCATTCTTAGACCCATCAACTTTTTCTGTGCTGTTGACAGCATCTAGATTCCCACAAAGACTATCAATCTCTCATAGAACCAGAGGAGTTGTGGCTGCCCTATATGACCATTCTATCCCCAGACTATCAGTATCATGGTTATTATTTTCTTGACAACTAGTATCCACTTATAAGTGAGTATATACCATGTTTCTCTTCCTGGGTCTGTGTTACCTCTCTCAGGAAACTTTTTTCTAGTTGCATCCATTTGCCAGCAAAATTTATGATGCAATTTTTAACAGATGATTAATTTTCCATGGTGTAAATGCAACACATTCTCTTAATCCATATCGGCTGTTTCTAGTGTCTGCCTATTATAAATAAAGCTACAATGAAAATGGTTTAACAAGTGTCCTTGTGGTAGGGCTGAGTGTCCTTTGGGTATATGCCCAAGATTAGTAGAGCTGAGTCTTGAAGTAAGTTCTTCTGAGGAAATACTATATTGATTTCCATAGTGACTTCACAGGTTTCTACTCCCACCATCAATTAGGGAGTGATCCCTTGATCCATATCCTCAGCAGCATGAGTTGTCTGTCACTTATTTTACTGATCTTAGCCATTTTGACAAGTGTAAGATGAAATCTCAAAGTAGTTTTGATTTACATTTGTCTGATGGCTAAGTATGTTGAACATTTAGGTGGGTTTTTTTCCATTTGAGATTCTTCTATTGAGAATATTCTGTTTACATATATGTCTATTTTAAAATTGGATTATTTGTTGGTTGATATCTGGTTCCACAAGTTCTTCATATATTTTGAATATTAATCCATTAGTAACTTTGCAAATATAATGTTTTGTTACACTCAATATGTTATGTAGCAATATTGTAGCATCTGAGAATCTCATTAATCAGTTGATTCTCAAAAATATTGTTTAGTAAATTATGAAACCCATTAAAATAATTATTTCTAAATTTATTAATGAAATACAAAGAATGTGAATGGAGTCTAACAAAAAAGAAACTGGACTTTTCAAGTTAATTTTTCTTAATATGACAGAACCCTATATAATTTAAAAATCAGAGTACTTATCAGTAGAAGTACATCTACACATATATGCATTTCTATGTTCCATTCTGTCAGTAAGCAGGAAGGAAAAGTGAATAGAATGATTATCTTTCTCATAGGGATTGTCCATCACAAATAGGAGTAATTACATATATGTTTTGTAAGCTTTAATGAAACATTATACACAATTTTCTATTCTTGTTGTATAACTTATAAAATTTTAAGACATTAAAACTACATTAATTTATTATCAAGCAGACCTGAAGCTCAGAAATCCAAACTGAATTCATGTGAGCAGAGACACAGGTGCCCTCTATACATATTCTGAGGGAGAACCTCTTCCTTTACTGTACTTTCTAGGTATTTTGTACATTCCTCAGGTCCGACTACCTTCTTCATCCTCCAAACAGCAGAGCATAGTCATGATCTTCCCATGATGCTATCTCTGGTTTGCTTTGTCAGGCCAAGTAGTTTTCTGTTTAAGAGCCCTGGTGATTTTATTTGTTTCACTGGAAAATTCAGGATAGTCTTCTTATCAAGAGTTGACTGATTATCAAGTCAAATTCCATACATACCGCCAATTCCCCATTTTTATGTAACATGATTTATTCAGAGATGTTAGGGATCTGGCTGTGAATGACTTTGGGAGAGATCCACTATTCTTTTTACTACAACTTAATAGAATTAATATCTGCAGAGGAGAAAAATAAGAAGTGAAAAGTAAATATGGATTTTATCATCTTAAACATCTTTATTTGGCATCAGATGTAAATTATTCTATACAAAATATGAGAAATGTAGTTCTTGTCTGGACAGCTACTGTCTTGAAAATGAGAAAGGATATAATGTTTTATGAACAACTCTAATTGCGTAATGAGTGGTAAAAAATGCATTACATTGATTACAGAGTGAATGACAAATGAGGGACCTCTTTGACACTACATTTTTTTTCTCTCCTTTGTGTGTGAGTTTAATTAGTTTAGGCCTCCTCATTATAAACTGACTACCAATGCCACTTTATGCCCTCAAAATCTAAAATTCTAAGATCAAAGGCTATTACTCAGGTTTAATGGAAAATGTTTTTATATCATTTTTCAGTCTAACCTTTGACTTGACATTGCCATTTTGTATCATTAATAACATGACAAATCTATTTTGTATATATGTCCTGAGTTTGTAGCCTTCCTTTATAATGAGTCCAAGTATTGCATAGCCTTATCTAATATTTATCATTATTTTTCATAGTTCTTATGTCTTTATCTTCCCCTCCTCCCTACTAGGAATATAGAATAATCTGCAATATTAATTGCTTTTCCACTTGACTTCATATTTCTCTTTAAATAAAATAAAATCATGTCTCTTTGTCATTGTTCACTATGTGTGTTTCTGAATCATTACTTTTTAACATCCTCTCCTATGTCTAAGTTTTATAATGTGTCACATAAATGATAGGCATTTTTGATTAATGCATTAAACAATAAACCTGTTGAATATAAATATTTTCCAGCACTAACAAGATGACTACTGAAGGGGGATATCAGTAGGAGAAGGACAGGAAAGAGGGAAGACAATAGAGGACAAATATGTTACAGATATGAAAATATTACAAGGAAACTTACTATTTTTTTACCATAAATTAAGCAATAGAAATAAACCAAATACATATAAAATGACTAACAAGGCACTCGGACACTCACACACACACATTTCTTGGCACAAAGTTTTATCTCATTGCTTTAGCATTGGGCTTAATCATGTTTGCAGAATTGTTTATTTTCTCTGTGATATTAGGTACTATTTTAGTCAGTGTTTTATTATTGTAAAAATCATCAGGAAATGTCCAGCTTTATGACTTTATCTGGTAGCAAACAAAAGGTCAGGTTATAGAGAGATCCTCCTCTATGAATTTATCATAGCATCTTGCAACTTAAGCCACTTAATTTCCCTGTTTATGAGTTTGAGTGAGTCAACATAAAATTTCATTGAATGAAGAGCATGACTTTTGATTTCTTACGGTTCTCTTCTTTGTTTTCCACTTACCAAAATTCATCATTTTCTCCCTAACATTTTCTTTTGTGTTTTCACACATTCAGCGAGACTCAAATTGAATGTCTCCTTGTCTACAATGCCTCTTCCAGTGCACGAGTAGCTCAATATCCTTTTCTCTGTACCCCCGTTAATTTCTCAGAATTATCAATTCTTGCTCTTGTAAACACTTCATTTATTTATAGTTTCTATTAGGTTGTGAACTTTGACAAAGATTGACTGTCATTTGTATTCTCAAAAACTACTGAAGAATTATGTACATTCTGTATATGACTCTCATAGAATTAAATACACGAATCATTACACAAAGTTACAGCAATGGGTCGATGATATAAAAAATAATGTCCTTATTTCAAAGGAAAACAGAGTGAGGACTCGTAAATACAAGGCCAAAATTCTAGACTATCTTTTAGTAGAAATGGAAGGTAGGTCTCCACACCTAATGCTCTTTCAGTGTGCCTCTTAGTAACACTTTCCTGCAGTAATTTTTCTTGTGAATCATGAATATTACATTGAATCTATCCGACATTTATATTCCTGAGGTTTTCAAGAATATAAAAGTTAATAACAGGTTAAAGGTTGATGCACTAATCTCAGAAGATACAAAATGCTAGATATATTGAATAAAAATGACTACTAGAAGTGTTTAATTGTGAGAAGATGTACATGTTTTATGTCATGGTAGGAAGATACTTTTATGTGAAATTTTCCCATAGAGAGAATAAAATAAAATATTGATCACTTTTAGCAATTTATGAAGTAGTAGTTCTTCACTCTCTGACATCCCCAGAGAACAGTACTCAAGTAAATTTTTTAAGAGAGATTTTCTTCTTTGCCTCTCAAATTAATATGCTCAGAAATATTTTTATGAGTGAGAGGAAGCTAGTTATAAAACTCTCAAAAGAAAAATGAGAAAAAAAATTGTTATTTGAAATGACTGAGCAGGAATGTGCACAATTACTTTTCAATAACATATTTTACTTAATTATCTTCACATTTGCTTTGTTCCTGATTTTACATTTTTATTATAGACAATATGGCAATAATCTAATAATTTTAAAATTGTATATTATAAAAATTCAGGATGCTTTCATAGAACTACAACATGCATAGAAGTTTGGGTAGCTTAAATTGAGTATCTAACTTGTGATTGTTTTGAATTAGTGTGCATCTGTTCAATTTTTTTTCTTTGATTATTACAAACTATTCTTTACAATTTGCTAACAAATTATGTTAAAAAGGTATATCTAGTCAAAATGAAAACCATGTGTAGTAGGAGCGGCAGGCTGTGTTCCTGCCGGCCCCAGCTCCCGGCTGCCTGGCTAGATTATGCCCCGAAATAATTACAGGGAAACTGTATTATTTTAAACACTGCTTGTCCCATTAGCTCTAGCCTCTTACTGGCTAATTCTCACATCTTGATTAACCCATCTCTAATATTGTGTGTAGCACCACGAGGTGGTAGCTTACCAGAAAGGTTCTAACCTGTGTCCATCTCTGAGAGGAGAGCTATGGCGACTGCATTCTGTTCTTCTTTTCTTTTCTTTACTTTTTTTTTTTTTTTTGAGACAGGGTTTCTCTGTGGCTTTGGAGCCTGTCCAGGAACTAGCTCTGTAGACCAGGCTGGTCTCTCCAACTCACAGAGATCCGCCTGCCTCTGCCTCCCGAGTGCTGGGATTAAAGGCCTGCGCCACCATCGCCCATCTCCCAGCACTCTGTTCTGTCTACTCTGCCTACCTATGTTCTTTACCTATCAGCCAAGCAGTTTTCTTTATTAATTAACCAATAGACAGATGACCCTCCTCCATCAACTATGGACTTTGATTCAAATGATCATTGTCTAATTGATTTTTTATAATACCAGCTTTATTCATTCAGAATTTATCTTCCAATGTAAAAGTATTAAATAGCATGCAAATTGATTGAAATATTATTAAAAACAGTTATTGAGCAATAAGACACTAATAATCATTCACATTTTGTAGTTATAACAAAATGAATTATAATATTTATCACATTGAAAAAGCTACAATTCCAAAGTAAACCATTTGCAAGAAATTCATTGCAGATATATTTTTCTGCTACAAAAGATGATAATTGAAACAGGATATTTCCTGAAGATGTTTGTATGTTGAACCTCACACTTACTGCTATTTTTACAGTAGGTACATAACATTTTGCTCATAATGTCAAGGTTTCTGTGCTGACTCCAGTGCTTTGTATATGGAGTTGGAAATTAATTGAAAATGAAATCACAATTCTATTTTCACCTAAAAGCCTTTGGCATAACTATCATCAAATGACATATTTTAGAGATCATTTGTTATGTTTTAAAACATCTGAGTGTTCTTGTGTACTTTTGGTACATTTTCTATTGCTATAACAAAATGTATGGGATTAGGCTAGTTATTCAGAAGGACATTTATTTTTACTCATGCTTCTAAAAGTTCATCAAGTTTCTAGATTCTTTTAGCTTCTGGTGAAGGATCCATTGCAGAAATGCAAAGGCCTAACAGGTACTTTCCGAGATTGCACATAGAAGGAGTAACCTTTTTTATCATTGATGAATTGCTGCTTCTTTGGGGCATCATCATTGCTCAACCAATCACTGTTTTTGTAATCAGTGCTATAAGATCTTAACAGCATAGTAGTCATACAGCAAAGAGAAGATGTGTCTTTTGTGTATAAAATATATTTAGTGAGCAACAAAATTTATGTTGGAACATAATACATTCATGTGGCTATAGTTGGAAATGGGTTATTTTGGGGGGTGCGTTCATCTTCTCACATGGAAGGGTTATAAAGGCTCACTGAGCTATTGAACCTTCTTCTATGGATATATCAGAGGTTCTCTCACTTCTAGATGTTACAGAAGAGGTAAAAAAATGATTGCTTATGGAAACACTTCAGTGGTGTGGTTCCCCATAAATCGTGCAACGGACTCTTTAGTGGTACAGCTTATTACAATGCAGCTGTGACTCTTACTGAGGAAGCTACCATAAATTGTTTAGACAACTTCTCGGTGGTACAGCTAGCTAGCTACCTTTCAATTTCTAATGTTCATGTAATTAACCCTCTAAAACTTACTGGCTCACCAATGTGTACTAGGACAAAATCGTTTCTTTGATCTTCTAGTGACATCTGTTTCTCTAGCGTGAATAAGAACCATGGAAAGCCAGCTCTTAATGACATATTTGGTTGTTAACCTAGTTCTGTGAGAGCAAGAACCCACACCGATTAGATGGCATTGGTCAATTCGGGCAGTCTCTGTAACTTTCTTTAATCACCTCCCCCTTAAATCTCAATTCCAAATATAGCCACAAGATGTATTAAGCTCCAACATGATTTTTGTTGTGGACAAAATATATTCACTATATAGCATACTCATCTTCTCTCTGGTATGTGGCATAGAATACTCATGGATTTGAATGAAAAAAGAAATTGGAATTTCAAATAAGTTCATTTACTTTTAGGGAGGAATAGCTCTATATAACACTGAGAGATATTTGTTTAGACTTTCACGCCAAGCCAATTAAAATCTGGCATTTAAAATATTCCATTTCTTATTTTCTTGATTTTCAAGGAATGGTATATAATTGGTGGTGATAGGAATTGTTAGGTTTGAAAATATCACTCTAATTTATTCAAATATGTCAACAAAAGAGAGGTATCCACATTGTTTATTTCTGATTTGTGTGTTATCATATGGATAATGCTGAAATTGACCATATGTATAGTAGCCTATGGGAATAACATAATTAAGTAAGAATGTATTTTATGAAGGAAAATAAAATTTTCCCCTCAAGAGCTATCTGCTGCTATTTTACATATAAGTATAAAAGCTTTGTTGTGCATCTGTATTTCAATTTAAAGATAGCTATTATTTTAGTATATGAATGCATTTGTTATGAAAAAAAAATCTTTGCAATATTCTAAATATTTGAAGAAATGAATGGAAGTTTACTATTGAAAATTTTATGAGAAGAAATGTGTACACTTTGAGGTATTTTCATAACAATTATTTTGACCTATAACATAAGTAAATAATATCTGAAATATTTAGTTCTTACATATTATATAGATATACTGGTTATTGACTATTAACTAATACCAAACATTGAAGAAAATATTTTAGTAATGAAGATGGAATTTTTTTCTGTCAATTTAACTCAATAGTAATTTCAAGCTTAGAAAAGCAAATAATTCTGTAATGATGGCTTTTATAAACCTGTTTCTTTATAATTTCTCAACCTAATCCCTTGATATAAATCTGTAGAAATTTTCCCTCTGAGTTTTCATTTACAAGCCAAGAACTGCCATTTGCTTTTACAATTCCTTACTTTAAACACAATGAAACATAAGAAATTTTAGCCTTGTAGGATTGGCCCTCCCTTAAGTCATTTATGTTTGTCAAATAATGTTTTCTGAGTTCTTAGTTTGTGTAGAAAATAAAATACAAAGGTAAGTAAGCCATGCTCCTGGTAGTTAAAGAGCCTTTGTAATATGAAGTTTTTTTTTTCTGTATTAGAGGATTTAGTGGTTGTGAATGAATAAATAATCCTTTATTCATAAATGGGAAAGAAAGTACATGGAAAGGCCCAGCGTTATATTTGCTAAATAAATACTACCAAATAGTTTCCTTTAATTCCACTAGCATGACTAGAATATTAAGGGATGAATAATATCCCATTTATTCAATGAGACTGATTTAGTCAATGCTGTTGTATTTGAAAGACTATGGACATGACCACATCAATTAATTTTAGATATACTTTTCCATCAAATACCCAATACCAACATCACTTAATTCAACTTCATTTATGAATGACATTAACACTAAATTTAAAATAAAATTAGTATGTGTTACTTGAAAGTTATTTTGGTTGCAAAATATACCTATAGTTAGTTTTAACTTTTAATTTTGTTTATTTTACAAAATAGATGAAAGAGAAGATGTTCAAAAGAAAACATTCACAAAATGGATAAATGCACAATTTTCTAAGGTAAGAATTTTATGTTATATTTATTTGAAAATGAAATATTTGTTGAACTTTTAATATGTGTTCTGAAAGTAAATATTTCAAATGTTCATATTATTTTTCTTATGTTTCAAATTTTGACTGTTTAAATCTGCATATGTTACACTTTGTTTTGATTCAGTAAAATGCAGGAGAGCATATGATAAAGAGATGTGATTTAATTTACAAATGATATCTGTTTGATTTTTATATCAGCAAGTCATTACAGTAAATTCTGTCAATTATCTTTTCTATTTCAAATATTAAAATGCATGAGGAACCTTATTGTTGATAAAACTTATATTTTGTCTTCTTACTTATTTAACAAAAGCTAAAATAGCTGAATTTTGGATTATTAAGTGTCTGTAACTAGAACATATTTTAAAATTATATAAAATAATAAATTATCACTTTTTCTATAGCCATAAATATATACCCTAATTAATTTATGCCTCAATTTATATCATAATTCATAGTGTAACCCCAGATAATTATACACATAAACACCAAGGAAGATTCTAACCATAAAAAGAAGCATTTTAAGTGCAATTTAAAGGGGTCTATTTAAATGTCAAGAGTAGAAAACTTGAATTTAGATTTAATCATACTAGATTTGAGCAAATAAACCAAATGGTTTTATTTAGTTTTCTTACCTTCCATCATGTATATGTAAGTACATAAATCCCAAGGGTCTATTTAATACACCAAACTCAGAAAATGGGCATATAGAAAGATCTCTGTATGAAAATGTTTTAGGAGTGACAAAACTCTGATAATGGACGCTTTACATTTTATTAAGAAGATATGGAAGATTCTTAAGCGAAAACTTTTAGTAGATTGCATTGCCACTGTTAATAAATATGGCCTACCCTCTCCATGGATCTTTCTCCTCTTGTAAACAGTTTAGTGTTAGAACCGACATAATGTAATAGAAAGTAAAAGACCAAAATTTCTTTTCTTGCTTTTACAAAATGCTTTCAAGTATCATTATGGTATTTAAAAGCAAAACATTGAAAACTTCACTTGATCATGTAGGAAGAGAAGCAAGTTCTTGAGTTTGCACTGATGGTTCTTAAAATGTTCTCACTAAATTAAGAGTTAATTAAATTCCATTACAGAACTTTAGGAAAGAAATATAAATTAGAATATGTGTTTTAAAAGACCAAGTTTTTTAACTAAGTGAAATGCAAATGCAATACTAAACATGGAAGGCAGAGATGTAGAGGGTTATTTGAACTATGGGGGCCTGACTTAAGATGTGTCATAGGAAAAGAATTTTAATATTTGGCCTAGAAACTTTTCTTGTGATATTTTGGGAAAAAAGGTGGCTGCTATTTGCCCTTCTCCAAAAAGTCTGCATGAGGCTAAAGTGAAGAGATTTGTATTAATTCCATTGGTAGAGGAAATCTCAAAACAACCTAGTATTGACTTTGTTGTGTGGTTAGTAGTGATCTATAATGGAAAGATGCAAGCTGAGCAAGGGAAAATACAAAATTTGCAATTTGAGGAGAAAAGGAGCACCAGGAAGTAGAATAGAGCTAAGTCCTGTGTCCAAGGAGATACCATATCAAGAAATAGAATAAAGGTAGTAGTGATCTTAGGGCAAGAACCTACCCAGTTAAACTTCCAACGAGTGGGAAGGAATTAAGATAAGCTTATATCCAGGTATGGTGGTGCACTCTTTCAATCCCAGCACTACAGAGGCAGGAGGCCAGTCTGGTCCATTGATCCTGTTTTAGGATCAATAATCAGACACTTAAGGCAGTGAAGAAGCCATTGAAAACAGAAAGCTGATGAAGATGTAATTAGCAAGCGGTCCATGCTCCATCCCCAAATGTAGCAGGACTTGGCAACTTCAGCCACATTGGTATGGCTTTAGAATCAAAGATACAAGAAAAGGGGTATTGAATCTTCCTCTGTGACTAAGGAAAGCTGATGCAGCCAGAAATGTGTCAGGGTTAACCCTGAGTGGAGGCCCAGAGTCTATTGCATGAAACTGTGAAACTGAAGCTTGGATTGCCTTGGAGAAACCAAGATGTTGGAGTTACCAGAGTCATGAGATACCTGCAGAGGAAAGCTGTTAACAGGGAATATAAACAGCAAAAGACAAAGAAGTGTGTGGCAGTCAACATAGCTGAAAGGAGCTATAGATTTGACGAGCACTTTGACATCAGATATGGGTATGCAGATTTTAGAGTTTGCTCACTTGGTTTTTGGCCTCCTACTTTGATGCATCCAGTACTCCCACAATGTGCTCCCTTCTCTATGTTCTGGAAATATATATATATATATATATATATATATATATATATATATATGATGACACTATATATATACATTTATATATATATATATATAAATGTATATATATAGTGTCATCATATATTGGAAATATGTGATCTGTTCTTTTTTAATTTTGATTTCATGGAGGATTACAGTTAAGTGATTTCTTGAATCTCAGAAAAAAACTTTGAACTTTTGTCTTTTAAACATTGTAGAGACTGTGATAGACTATGGGGACTTTTGAAGTTGGACTAAATGCGTGATATGGCTACAAGCATATGCGGACCAGGAAGTATAATGTGGTAGTCTAAATAGATATGTCCCCCATAGTCTCATGTGTTTGAGTGCTTGATCCTAAATGCTGATAGAGAAATGGAAATATCATGTGAGTTATTTAAGAAAGCAGTTTTCTAACCTAGAGGAAAACTTTTAACAAATGGATAAAATATGAGTCTATTCAAGAATACATATTTTTCCTGTAATCTCAGTGTTAAATATTAGTATCCTAAATGACCAGATACTATTGCTCATTACTACAGATAATTAGTTCTATGGTAAGTTTTAAAAAATAGAAAAAATAAATAAATAAAAAATTAGCCGATGGATAGTTTGAAAACAAAAAATGGAAAATAATTGTTTCCTGTGTGTTAAATTAAATACAGTCCTGTAAATGTACAGCGATACAATGAATAGAGATGCAAAGTTTCATCACTAAGGCATAGAAGTACATTTACGGGATATTAGTAAATTTTAGAGTCATAACAAAGTATATCTTTGTTACTTTGTAAAGCCACAGACAGGCTGTTTTAAAGAAATACATGTGGTCAAAGATATCTTTATCATTTTGGTGTCACTAGAAGCCAGATATGTGTTTGCGGTACATCCCACATATTTTCCACTTCTTCAGTACAATTTTAAACTAAGTCCTATCTCTTTTTCTAAATAGCTCTTATATTAACCTTCGATTCCAAAAATTTCTACTAGAATGTCATTTATTGCATCCATTCTATATAGATAAGCAAACAATATTTATCCTAACAGAAACACAAAGCCATTTCAAGATAAGATTAATTCAAGGTAAATATTCTTCCCGTGTAATTTGTAGATATGTTATAATCCCAAAGAAATGTCTGGTGTTTACCCATGACAAATATAATTTATATTATAAAAAATGTGTTCATTTACCTAGGCTTATAAAAAGAAAGCACAGATTTAATGTCATCACCAAATGCAATTTTTCACAATATATGCTTTTATGCATGTGAGGACAAAAATATGGGAATAAAAAATGTTTATTATTAGGTCAATTGTAAAATATAATGGTTATCTCCCAATGAGTTACATAATAATTTTGGTTTTTCACTGTGTATAATGGCTGTCATGATATGTATGTTTTCGTTACATCTTTCTGTTTGGTTTTTCCAGGTTTAATATGCACCTTTACTTTTCACTAACACAAGCTGGGTGTATATAATTATTTTTGTCTATAAATATTTAACAGCCTGTGGAACGATAACACATTTATATCATAATTGCTGACATGGATGTCTACACTAAAAAGATATGATTCATCTTACCAGGGTAACAATATGGTGAAGTAGCATTCACTGACTTAACACGGTTCCCATGGAGATGCTTCATGATTTACCTTCTAGCCAGTATGGAGGGCATGACACATTAAAAATAACATGAAGATTGTGAATATTGGCATGGTTAAGAAGGTTCAGTAGATAAATGAGCTGTTGTCTAAGGGCACGAGCTTAAGCCAATGCAATCAATCCTCAGATCCCACGTGAAGGTAGAAGGTCAGAACTGACTTCACAAATTGACATCCACATTTTTGTGTATCATATATTCCCTCAAAAAACACAACTATTTACTAAAATTTATATTGACAATCTACAACGGGGCTTTCACATGATGTGCTGAGGCAAAATTTTATGCGCAACTGATATTCAAGAGAAATACATACAATTTAAACTTCATTAATATTATATTCTTTATAACTTCACATCTACTAAAAATAAAACATATACGAAAAGAACATTGTAAATAATAAAACAGAAATGGTGCCACTTTCTTATTGCTGGAACAATTTTCTGAATTGAAAGAATTATATTTATGTGATTTATGTACTGACCTCGCCCATGTATTTACTTTATTTTTCCAATGCTATCATCTTGCCCTCGGGAAAACATGACATTTAAATTGTAATCATTATCCTCATAATTTTGTCATGCTCATAAAATAAGCATAAATTTTAGTTCTACATCATACTGTGTAGTGAATTCTACTTATTTGTTTCTTTAACTACAACAGTTAGTATCTCTTCCACTTTTAGTCCCACCCCAAATTGGAAAAGCACTTTGCATTGTTCTCCTTGCTTCCATTTCTAACAGAGCTCAAAACAATACTGTCCTCTTATTTATTCTTCTCACAGGAAATATGCGTAAGTTCAAACGATCGTGTCTACACATCTGATCCACATGCAATATTTTGCTCAGGAACAAAAGGTTTTGCTGTGGTTGAAAACTAAGTCCTTGGTGTCTGTTTTAGACAGACATTTTGCAGGGATGTTTTAACACATACTGTGTCAGAACAGGGTGCTGAAGTTCACACTGGAGGTTCCACACTCTTTGAGTAAGGTCATCAAATCACTCTTTTGTCTGGCTGACCTGACAGCCTTTCTTTCCTTGTTTACATTGGGAAAATTTATAACACTTCCAGAGGCAGGTGCTCCTGATCCCTGAGATGATATTCAAAATATTTCTTGGGCTTTGGAGACTTTCATTTCAAATTTTTAGATGTGAAATTGTCAACCAGTAGGATCTATAGAAACATTCCAGAATGGTAAAAATTGAGAACTTTGAAATACTTTTGATCCCAAACGTTTTGATGAAAGAGATTGAAACTCTCTGAACCTAGATTTTCATAGTTAGCAGTTTTAATTGAGAGTTGCTTAGATGTGTTATCATCTCTTTTGCTGGGTTTTATATATTTTCTTGTCATAAAATAGGTAAAATTGAATAGTTATTTATGTTTTATTATCTTGCTATCCTCTGTGTACCAATCTGTGCCCCATGTATTTATTATATGTTGCCCAAACACTAAGTTTGAATGAGTTCAAAATATATGATCAGTAAATCTACATATAAGTGCTATACAAAATATTTCTTAGGTCCAAAGTGGGCCCCCCAAACAGTAGTGCTGCTGATAATACCGTAAATGATGACGTGAGTGTAATCCAGGAAGGATTGATTGGGTAAACAGAAGCCTAAACTCAGCATTCCTCAGAGTTTCTCAAGGCTGGTTTCTGTTTACCAGAAAAACCAATACCCCCCTTATCTGCTCCCATTACTCAGCTATGTGGGGCAGGGGCATCTAGTTCCTGACTAATCCTAACAGACTGTTTCAGCTCAATGATCCCCATCTTGCTGACAGTCATATAAAATCCACTCACTTTTCCAACAAGCTGCAACGCTCTATTCTTGTAGGCAGACCAACAATTTGATTTCTTCCAGGAAACCCTATTTTCCACCCACAGAGTGGTCCAGTTCAGTGGTTTCACTGCACCCTCATTTACAATACCTAAGTTGGTAGAATTACTAGGGCAGAGTTGTTGTGTCGTGCAATGATTACCTAAGTTATAAACTAGCTTTTCTGCCCCTAGCTTCCTGTTTCTTCCTATTCTTCGTTATTGAGAAAAATCAGATCTTAAGAGAAGATGAAGGATACTAAAATGTGTACCAGGCTTTGGCAATACTTGAATATGGTCCAGTGTTTTAGGGTGAATAGTATTGGTACAGGAAGCAGAAATTCTGAGAATTCAGAACATTTTATTTCTGGATAGCTCCATATAAATGATACTGAGAGTTATATTTTTGTGGTGAACTTTTCCAGTGACCTAATGAGATGAATACTAAAGCAAAGAAAAGTGAACAATTAGGTGGCTTGTTGAACGTTTGTTGCTAGGAAGAACAAACCAAGAACTAGACTCCTGAAATCCATGATACTTCCACATAATCTGTTTTTCTGATATCTTCTCTATTATTGCAACATTGCACTTTTCTTAATGCATTATAAAAATAGTAAGATCAATGAAAACTGAGAACATGGTTAGAAGACATTGAAAACATTTTAAAGAAGATATTGAATGCTTGTAACTACTACTTTGACCCACTTTTCATTATTTAACTATTACCAAGACACAAATATTCTTCATAAGGCTTTTCTGTCGAGTACATGTGTTTGAATTTCAATATATTCAAATTAATATCAATAGAGTGATATCATTTTTCCATGCTAGTGTTTGATGAGAGAAGTAATGTAGTTTTCAGTTAAATAACTCAAGCCAAATATTTTTATGTGAATATTACATCTGATTTCTAATAGTCCCCAACAAGTTATTGTATGTGA
>NW_024544241.1:0-85619 GCF_018167655.1 Microtus oregoni
GAAACCTGGAAATAACCTAGATGTGCTTCAATGGATGAATGGATGAAGAAAGTATGGAATATATCCATATTAGAGTACTACTCAGCAATAAAAAACAAGGACTTCTTGAATTTTGCATGCTAATGGATGGAAATAGAAAACACTATCCTGAGTGAGGTAAGCCAGACCCAAAAATAGGAACATGGGATGTACTCACTCATATTTGGTTTCTAGCCATAAACCAAGGACATTGAGCCTATAATTAGTGATCCTTGAGAAGCTAATAAGGAGAATCCAAAGAAAAACATATAGGCATCCTCCTGAATATTAACCTTCAGCAAGCGATGTAAGTAGACAGAGACAGAGACCCACATTGGAGCACAGGACTGAATTCTCAAGGTCCAAATCAGGAGCAGAAGGAGAGAGAGCACGAGCAAGGAACTCAGGACCTCGAGGGGTGCACCCACACACTGAGACAATGGGGATGTTCTACTGGGAACTCACCAAGACCAGCTGGCCTGGGTCTGGAAAAGCCTGTGATAAAACCGGACTCTCTGAACATAGCGGACAATGAGGACTACTGACAACTCAAGAACAATGGCAATGGGTTTTTGATCCTACTGCACGCACTGGCTTTGTGGGAGCCTAGGCAGTTTGGATGCTCAACTTACTAGACCTGGATGGAGGTGGGGGTTCCTTGGACTTCCCACAGGACAGGGAACTCTGATTGCTTTTTGGGCTGGAGAGGGGACTTAATTGGAGGAGGGGGAGGGAAATGGGAGGCGGTGGCCGGGAAGAGACAGAAATCTTTAATAAATAAATAAATTAATAAAAAAAAGAAAGACTCAAGCTCAACTAATATGTATGTGCTATATAAAGTGTCCACCATGACTATGGATATGTTAAAAGTTTTAATCACTGAAGGACCTCTAGGTTGTTTCCAGGTTCTGGCTATGACAAACAATGCTGCTATGAACATAGTAGAGCATATACTTTTGTTGTATGATAAGGCCTCTCTAGATGCCCTTCAATGGAAGAATGGATGAAGAAAGTATGGAATATATACATATTAGAGTATTACTCAGCAGTAAGAAACAAGGACTTCTTGAATTTTGCATACAAATGGATGGAAATAGAAAACACTATCCTGGGTGAGGTAAGCCAGACACAAAAAGAGGAACATGGGATGTACTCACTCATATTTGGTTTCTAGCCATAAACCAAGGACATTGAGCCTATAATTAGTGATCCTAGAGAAGCTAAATAAGGAGAACCCAAAGTAAAACATATAGGCATCCTCCTGAATATTAACCTTCAGCAAGCGATGAAAGGAGACAGAGACAGAGACCCACATTGGAGCACAGGACTGAATTCTCAAGGTCCAAATCAGGAGCAGAAGGAGAGAGAGCACGAGCAAGGAACTCAGGACCATGAGGGGTGCACCCACACACTGAGACAATGGGGATGTTCTACTGGGAACTCACCAAGACCAGCTGGCCTGGGTCTGGAAAAGCCTGGGATAAAACCGGACTCTCTGAACATAACGGACAATGAGGACTACTGACAACTCAAGAACAATGGCACTGGGTTTCTGATCCTACTGCACATACTGGCTTTGTGGGAGCCTAGGCAGTTTGGATGCTCAACTTACTAGACCTGGATGGAGGTGGGGGGTTCCTTGGACTTCCCACAGGACAGGGAACCCTGATTGCTTTTCGGGCTGACGGGGGGGGGGGACTTATTTAGGGGAGGGGGAGGGAAATGGGAGGCGGTGGCTGGGAAGAGACAGAAATCTTTAATAAATAAATAAATTTAAAAAAAAATGTTTTAATCACTTTTTAAAGAAGTACCAAATGTTTCTTTTTCATATTTCAATCAAGCAATAGTTTCGGCTTGTTCTGAAATCCAATATTGTCTCTTTTGCAATGAAATGCAACAGTTTACTATAATAAACAATGTTTTTAAATAGTCAATTTGAAACTTAGAAAAGGGGCTTGTAGCATGTCCTTGTCACTAAAGTATCTTCCATATAAGTGTGAGGATCTGAGTTCACATTTCAAGCATCTAGATAAAGCCAGATGCCGTAGCTCAAGTCTAAAATCCCAGTACTTGTATTATGAGAAGGATGGAAGACACAGGATGCTTCCTCGAAGCCTGGAGACTAGCAAGCCTAGTGTACAAAATGACAAAGAAGAGGCCCTGATTAAAACAAAGCAGAATGTGAGGACTGATACTTGGGGGTTTTGTCATCCACACACATGCTAGTGTATGCAAGTATATTGATACATACAAGCATGTACAGTTTGAAAAATAATACCATACAGAAAAATATGGTAATTAAAAATTAGACATTATCAGTTGGAAAAATTGCAGAAGCTATCACAAAATTAGAGCTTAAATCAAAGTATTATATACTAGAAAATCTATAATACAAATTCTATAATGCAGGATGAAAATAATGAATGGGAATGAAAAAAAGAGTAAAGTGGAATAAAATGTGCCTCATAAAACAACATATACCAGGGTAGAGTACTATAAAGTTCCATTTTCACAGCTTTGAGAGAAGCTAAAATCTCACTTCTGACTCTCAAGCTCATGAGTAATGTGGTCATTTCAAACTTGCTGTGATAAAAATTTTATAGTATTCCAGTTAAGAACATATGTCAAATAGACAAAGAAGTAAAAATCAAAATGAAATGTGACAAAACACTAAAAAATACCTCTCATCTGACACTACTATTCTGATTTGGGCTGGGAACCAGCCACCAATTTCATTTTGAAAGTTCTCTCTGAGAATCATGAAGCAACATGAATGACCACTCTGATTAACATCAAAGTAAATGCAGGAAAATGATCTACTTTCATCTTGATAGCACAGATGCCCTAAGGAGATATGCAGAGTCTCAACATGGACCAGAAAAGATCACAATTACTGTGGCAAAAGAACAGAAGTCTAATTTCTGTAGTTAATAAACTGATTTGTTTTTCACAGAAAACGTATGAAAACAAAGCCATTCCTCTTCCAAAGTCCTGTTATAGAATATATTCAGTTTAGAGAAAATGTTATGTATTTATGATGAAGGTCAATATTTTCAGATGGTACAAGTATCTTTTAAATCATGTATTATGGGTAATGACACTGAATTTTTTAATACAGTTCTGAAAGGCCATATCCTTTCTTCTTTTTTGGCTCATATGTGTAAAGTAGCATATAAATAGCATCTAGTTAGTATTCTATTCAGCTTATTAGTATTAATTAGATGCATTTTGCTACTTGGACAATGACAAAACTTCGGGTGGTATTCCAACTCTCACTTCATTTTCTTAACTATAGGACCAGAATCTAATTAATTCTATTATTAATGGTTGTCTAATTTTTAGCTATTATTTTTCATAGCCTGAAGATTTCATAATTCTGTGTGAAAATAAGAACATCTGTCATCAATTAATATGTGTGTATGTACACATTTGTTTTTACAGTAATTGGATATGTGCAATGATACTGCGCCCAGAGATTTAACTCCTTGATTGAAGAGCCCATTGCCAAGCATGGAATCACTAAGATTCCAAATAAAAACAAACAAACAAACAAAAAAAAACAAAACAAAAAAATCACCAATTTAGCTATTATTTCTGAACATATACTAAATTGTTTGAAAGTATCTTCTTTCTTGTTAAGAGTTTGAGGTATTTCTTTTTCCTTTCAACACTTGGGGGAATTAAAAATGTCTTCTTATAAACCATTACTCTCTTCGGAAAAAGACTTTCCTCTAGTGCAATTAGTGAAAGGAAAATGCATAGCTCCTTAGAAGACAGATATCCTTATCAACACACTGAAGTGTAATTCATCAGCCATTGATAAAATCATATTCTAGATTTATTTAGGACTGACTCAATTGTTTCCAATAACTCTTTTTTTCTTTTCAAAAAAGGAGGGGAGTAGCTGAAAATACTGATCTAAAATAATGAATGTAACTGAGCAAATGCTGTGTAATTCTGTGGCTGCTTTTGTTGTTTTCAGAAAAGTTCTTAAAAAGGTCTTTTTTTTTTTCAAGACAAAGTTTCTCTTATAGACCAGAGCTGGCCTCGAACTCACAGAGATTCACTTCTCTGCCTTCCAAGTGCTGGGATTAAAGGCATGTGCCACCACTGCCTGTCTGAGAGAGGGTTTTATATTTCTCAGACAGGCCTTGAACTTTGTTGAACCACCACATCTGGGGTGAATGTTAAGGTGCATTTATTCAGTTTCAGAACTGCAATTTGCTAGCGTTATAAATAACATTAATTTTAGAAAGTGATCATCCAAAGCATTCATTACATAAGACATAATTCATCACTGCAGCCATTACCTATAAACACATCATATCACTTAGACATCTGCACAGGAGCTCCTAGCCTATGGCTCTAACCCTGGGTATTCAGGAATACCTACAGAGAAGGCTTTTAGCTAGAGCTACATGCAGTTTGAAAGTGTGACTAAAAGCTTCATATAGTAAATAAAAAGGAGAAAATTTATGTCTTTGTTCTACAAGCCAATGCAGTAAAAGTAACAGAAACTACCCATCTTGATCCTATTTGCTAGGCTAGAATGATCTAGACATTTCAGAATGGATTGCTTAAAACAACATGCATCTGCCTGCAAAAGAAAAAAAATTAATTTCTCCAGTGGAGTTTCACTGGGTACATTAACCACACTTAAGGGCAAGTCCTATGTCCAGCAGTAGATGGTCAGCCCAGAAAGAACTCACTGGTATTTTTGTAAACTTTTTTTTTATCATTTTGTTTGAGCATTTTTATCTTACTAGTCTTTGTTAGTGTATTTTGGTTCCATTTTTTTTTTATTTTCATGTGTGGTTTTTTGAGCTTTTTCTGTTTTTTAAAATTTGTTTACTTATTATGTATACAGATTTCTATCTGGATGTCTGCCTGCTGTCTGCCTGCAGGCAGGAAGAGGGCACCAGATCTCATTACGGATCTTTGTGAGCCATCGTTGATGAGAATTGAACTCGGAGCAGCCAGTGTTTTTAACCTCTGAGCCATCTCTCCAGCTCCCACTTTCTCTGTTTTGGTTGTTGTTATTTATTCTGGTTTATTTGCTATTGTGTTTGCCTTTTTTGTTTTCTAAAATAGAAAGAAGGTATGAAGTTGGGTGGGTGGGAACGTGGGAAAGAGATAGGAACAATTGGGATAGGGGAAAAACAATCAGAATATACTGTATGAAAAAAAAACCAATGAAGATCACAGCATTTTGTATTTCATTAATCAATTTGAGGGGATTTGTGAAGCCTGATGTAATTATCCATTTGTTAAAATGCATTATTCATTTAATTTATCTATGAAATTGACAAACAGTACAAATGTAATGCGCATACTCCCATTTTCTTCTTGTTTAGAAATTGTGGCTTACCTAGTCTGTTTTTCTTTAAAGATGTTTGTATGACACAAGCTTCATTAAATAATTCATTTTAGATTCTTGGCTTTTGCTTAGGAAATAAAGCAAGTATTTTCACTGTGTATAAAAATGAACTGTGTTTCTTCATAACATGACCTGAGCTTTAAGAACATCTTAAGTTTGTGTTGATCAAAACCCAAATGTTTCTAAAGTCCAATTCACAGTATTGATGAAATAGAATGACATTACAATTTTATGTGATCTTAAAATGTTCTGTAGCCACAATGTCTAGGCTAACAACTATTGAGTACATACTTCTGTACATAGAAATGGCCACTTATTGCTGACTAAAATTCCAAATCAAACTTTCTTCAATCTCAAAGTAACACAAATATGGTCATTTCAGTGAATAATAGGAACCCTGGCATCTATTAGTATAATTTGAAAATATAATTTGGACAAGATATCCACTATATCCAAATAATTAGATACTTATGCAAGATCAGAATTGTTTTTTCAAAGATAAACTACAAAAATACCTTCACCCTTAGTTTTCCTGTGCTATTAAACAGCTTGGAATTGCCTGTTGTTAGTGGTATTATTTGTTTTCTTCTTTGGAACTTTATTACAAATTATAACCAGAATATGGTCTCATTTGGCATCCTTTTGAAACTCAGCATGGTTTATTTGCCATTAAAACAACTTATGTCAATCTAATAATGAGAAAGAAACAATCAAAAGCTTTAGAACGATTTGATTGGTAGAAATATTTTTCAAGTTATTTAATATACTGCTCTAATAGAAACTTATTGCCTTGAGGATCTATAATACAAACAGCAGTAATGACAATGGATTTAGCTATCAGTTTAAAAGTCCAAACAGTTGGAAACAAGACAACCTGATGCCTTCAAAACTATGATAAATATAATAAATACTGTTATATGTCTCTCACGTACATGGAAATGGTTGGTGACCCAGATTTGCTTGTGAATATGTCTGCATATATAATTTAAATGATTTTAAAATATTTTGTAGTGTTGTTTCAGCCTAGTCATTTCTGAAGATAAAGTGCATATTATCATTAAGGTCAAAATATCTTATAAAGTGCTTCATGGGAGATAAATAGGAAAGGTCAGGTGGATGTTATTGCCTCCATGATTTTCTTTAATGCATTGGGTAGCCCATAATATAACTTGAACATCATCAATAATATAGAAAAAACAAGTAAAATTTCCTAGCTTAATGAAACAATAGATTATATATTAATGTGTATCTTGGTCCCTTATAACCATTGAAAGAATTTAGAATCTGTTCTGGTTTAATCTTTGAAAGAGTTATTTGCCTATTATTTCCTCTTATTCAGAAAATGACAATATAATGTCTAGGTCAAAATGTTTCTTTAGGAATTAAATGAAAGTTATTATATCTGCTCGACATTTTAATTTGGGTGGGTGGTTAGATAATTAGTTAGATAGATGGATGGATAGATAGATTGATAGATAGATAGATAGATAGATAGATAGATGATAGCTGGACATATAGATTCATGGATGATACATACACACATTAATACACAGATGAGATATATGTACATATGTATGTATATACATGTATACATAGAGAGATATATTGATACATACTTATGTACATACATAGAGGGATACATAGAAAGATATAGAGATATATGAATACATAGATAGAGACAAGACAGAGAGACAGTAAAGAGACATCCTCTAGAGCAATTAATTACTGGATGATATGATAATTGTATTTTTAATTTTGAGAAACCAGCTCAATTTCCAAAATGATTCCTAACTTTCTTTCCTACTAGAGTGTCTAAGTTCTTATCACAAAAGAAAGATATATTGGTGATAAATACACTAATTAGCTTTATTTAATCATCACACAATGTAAAACAGATCAAAATATCACAGTGCACTTCATAAATACACACAATTATTACTTGTCAACTAAAAGTAACTAAATTAAAATAATGAATTAAATAATCCATGCAAATCTGTTATGATAATGCCTGACATTAATAAATGCTAGTTATTAGTATTCATTTGTACTTTCAGTCTTTGAGCTACTTTAGATTTTAGGTTCAATGATTTAATAAACTGTCTTTGTGTTTAGATTAAATTCTATATGAAGATCTGTGTTTTGAGAAAGTGAGCATGTCAGCATTATCAAAATGCCTAGTTGCATGATGATTTTTTTCCTTAATAGGACTATTTTCATGAAGCTAACACTTTTCTACTTATCATAATTCTTTATTGTTTGGGAATCTCACATCATCCACCCTAATTCTGTTCACCTCCTTGTCCCACCATATCATCCCTTTGCTTCTCTATGTTTTCCACCTCTTCAACTCCTCTTCAATCATCCTGGTGCTATTGGGGGCCTTGGTTCACCACATAGTATACCATTCTGTCCAGTCAGCTTTACTAGCAAATGTTCATTGCCTAAGTCATCGGTCTGGTTTCTGCAACTTCATCATCACAGAGCAGCAATCCCTAATTGTTCATTTTTCTAATATGGAAAGTTGTATTCTAGAAATGCCACAGACAATTCAGTGTTGATCTGCTTCTAAGATATGTAGTTATTTTCAATAGAAATAAGATGGGTATGTGGCCATTGAGAACTAAGGAGTTCTGTGTGATCATACAAGACGAGAATATTTTTTCCCATTGAAGAAAACTGTTACTCAAATGCTCTAATCAGTAAATGATAAAATAACTATTCATAGAAAATTGTACAGTAGGTAGAATGACAGTACTGGTTTTTACACAGCTGTTTTGACTTCCTAAATCACTGAGAACTGATTTTTTTTTTACCAACACCATATTAATGAGTTCTTATGAGCGCTATAGCAAGCCCAAAATAATACTCTAAATTTGAAGGCCAATTGCTACAAACCAACAGAGTTTTGACTGCAACTCTGGCCTTTGATTTGGTAAATTGCCAGTTACGGCTATCATTGTTGGAATTAAACTGAATTAGTTTAAACTCTCACCCACTGATTTTTCTGACTTATGTGGTCAATGCAAACAGTTGCATTTAATAGTAGGAAAGCTAAGATAAAAATGTTAAATGCAAGAGTCAATTGCAAGGTCATTATTTTTTTCAAAGTAATGAAAATATAGTACTTGATCCACTGTAAAATTACCAGTTAATGATTCAGTCCTACAGAGTGGCTCTCAAAACTTGTTCAATGTACCCACACTGATTTCAGCAATGATAAAGTATCATTTCAAAGATTAAATAATGACAAGGAGCATAAATTCACATTTTACATGATGTTCCAAAATGAGTTTTAAAAAGCTTTCAGGAGAAATTCTCGGATAAAATAATGAGGAAATCTGTTCAAAGATCAATGACAAATATTTGACAGATTCCTAACAGAAAGAAACAACAGTGAACCATGCTTTTCTAATCAATATAACTAAATCAACATTTTATTAATTTAGAAAAACTTAAGGTTGTTTTCCAAAGCATCAAAACCAATTTTTCAAACAATCATAAATAACAAATTAATAAAATAAATTATCAGGTTGTCATCTAACGATAGAATACTGGAATATGTCATTCTAAAATATGCCACCAAGGCAAAGGTTGGTTTGAGCCAAAAGCAATTCAGAAGGAGCCATTCTCTTATTTGTCTAGATGCTAGACATAAGTTTACAAGGTGTTCTTCCTTTCTACAGGAAAGGACAGTCTGGTTACCAGAGAAAAATGCTCACTCCTTTTGTGCCTGGAGATGACACAAGAATAGTGTACTTAATAAACTGAACCATCTAGCTCCCATCCACCGTACTCTCTCAGGTTTCCTTCTATTTGCCACCATTATAGAGTCAAGCTCCATATACTGTTTCATTCATGGAAAACATGGTTTTCCATAGAAGATAGTATTTAAGTTGTAGCTCTAATGTACCTCTTTGAATTTTGCACAGTTCTAGTAATATTAATGAGCTTTTGTTCTGTTTTGCACTTGTCATCCCAGCTTCGGTTATAAGGTTGCCAGGTAAGAATTAAGACCAAAGAGAAGCATTTATGTTGTTTCCATGATCTGGGTATTACAAATAATGATGCCAATGCCCATCCTCCAAAGAATGGATAAAAAAAATGTAGTACATTTACATGATGGAGTATTACAGAGCGAAAAAATAATGACATCTTGAAATTTTCAGGCAAATGGATTGATCTAGAAAAGACCATACTGAGTGAGGTATCCCAGACCGTGACAGACAAATAAAATATGCACTCACTCATAAGTGGCTTTTGGACATAAAGCAAAAGAAAGCCAGCCTACAATTCACAACAAAGAGAACCCTAAGAGAGACATACATGGATTTAACTAATCTACATGGGAAGTAGAAAAAGACAAGATCTGCTGAGTAAACTGGGAGCATGGGGATCTGGGCAGAAGAGGAGCTGGGAAGAAGTAAAGGGAGTGGAAAATTGTATATAGGTCAATAAAAACAATAAAAAAGAACAGAGAGAAATTTATTTTCTTTTCCTTGACCAAATATGTTTATTGAATTGTTATCCCATAAGTGAAAATATGAAATTCTTCCCCCCAAATTATGAATAGTGTGAACGAATAGCTTCTGTTGTTTCTCATTGCTTGTGTTCTTGTCCAATAATGTCCATTATTTCCAGATTTGGGGAAAATATGTGCTGATTTCTGTGTTTGATCTATTTTGTTTAAGATGGGGTCTTGAGTATGTAGTTCCAGCTCCCCTTAATCACTTTGTGTATCCGGGCCAGCCTTGAACTTAGGATTTCGGGTTTCAGTTTAGCCTCTCAAGTATTACAAGGATTACACTGTCTACTTTATCTAGTCCCGTGCTGAAAACTTAGGTATTTTAACAAAGTTTAAGCCTCCATTTTGTCTTGAGTAAATAGTTATACAAACTGAGGTTGATAACGGCATCAGGTGCAGAATATAAGAGGCTGCAGAGTGTTCGATCTTAAATGGGACTTCCATGTAACATCCCCTCCATTCACAGATTAGGGATCATCAAGAAAGAGGGTCAGATGGGTTTAAGAGCCAGAAGTAGTGGATTAATACAATGGACCTGTTTTCCAGACACAGAGAGGCACTTGTACTTATGACCCCACGGTGGATGTTGTGTCAGCACACACAGACCTGCAAAGGCTGAAAGCAAACTCCCAGTATGGGAATGGGGCACACTGCTCCAACCCAGGCTGAGGAGCTATTCATACTTGATTACAGTCCAGAGAAGAAGAGTTTTCTTTATGGACTTGGCAACTAATAGGTACAAGGTTTGAAGAGTTTTCTTTAAAGATTTGGCAACTAACAGGTACATGGTTTTAAACTTATATACTATTCTTTTTATTATATCTCTTTTCCTAAATGAGGTTCATGAAAATATTTCACACTCTTTTCTTAGATCTTTCGCCATTTAATACTATCTGACTATATAGTACGATGCCATGCTCTTTTAAAACAAGTAGCATATTTCCTGTATCTTTTGGTGCTCTTTTTTGTTTTTTTAAGACAGGGTTTCCCATGTAAAAGCTGAGAATGGTGGCATGTGTCTGTAACTCTAGTGATATTGGGCAGCAGGGAGGGAGTCAGAGGTGACAAATAGCTAAAGTTTATTGGCCAGCCAATGTAGCTGAAGCCATGGGCTTTGAATTCAGTGAAAGACTCTGTCTCAAGAAACTAAAGACTGATTTAAAAACCTAATATTGATCTCTGGAAATCAAAATTCATGTGTGCAGATACTTGTGTGCGCTAATGTGCAAACACATACAAATGCTTATTCGCAGAGATGATATGCTACACACATACACACAGGTAGAAAAGAAAAATCCTAGTTAAGCTTGTTTCTTGCTTTTGTTGTTCTGTGAGTGTTACTATACTTAGCTAATTACTTCATGTTCCCTATAAGTTATATGCAAAAATGTTCTTTATTTTGTATGCATAGAATATAGAAATTTTGTATTCAACTAATTTACTGAGGCATCTCACTGATATTAATTTCTACTAATGTATATATTTTTAATGTTAGGATTTCTTTTTGTCTACGGTAAAAATATCATACATGGTGATTGGAATACTGCTACTTCTCTCTGCAATTATCTTCTGCAGTATTACTGTACTTTATCAGGTTGCTATTTCTAGTATATCTAGAACAATGGTATATAAAAGCAAACACAACTAGAGGATTAATTTGCTTTTTTATTTATAGTATAAAAATATTATCTGTGCCTTCATTCAAAAACGAGATTATTTTTAATCTTTTTTTGTTTATTTATTTATTAAAGATTTCTGTCTCTTCCCCGCCACCGCCTCCCATTTCCCTCCCCCTCCCCCAATCAAGTCCCCTTCCCTCATCAGCCCAAAGAGCAATCAGGGTTCCCTGTCCTGTGGGAAGTCCAAGGAACCCCCACCTCCATCCAGGTCTAGTAAGTTGAGCATCCAAACTGCCTAGGCTCCCACAAAGATAGTGCGTGCAATAGGATCAAAAACCCAGTGCCATTGTTCTTGAGTTCTCAGTAGTCCTCATTGTCCGCTACGTTCAGCGAGTCTGGTTTTATCCCAGGCTTTTTCAGACCCAGGCCAGCTGGCCTTGGTGAGTTACCGATAGAACATCCCCATTGTCTCAGTGTGTGGGTACAGCCCTATCATACAACAAAAGTATATGCTCAACTATGTTCAAAGCAGCATTGTTTGTAATAGCCAGAACCTGGAAACAACCTAGTTGCCCTTCAATGGAAGAATGGATGAAGAAAGTATAATATATATATATATATATATATATATATATATATATATATATATATTAGAGTACTACTCAGCAGTAAAAAAAAAACAATGACTTCTTGAATTTTGCATGCAAACGGATGGAAATAGAAAACACTATCCTGAGTGAGGTAAGCCAGACCCAAAAAGAGGAACATGGGATGTACTCACTTATAATTGGTTTCTAGCCATAAATAAATAAAGGACATTGAACCTATTTTTAATCTTAAATGTAATACAAATTATACTATGCTAAATTAAAGTGGTCAGGGCTTCTTTTTTATTATGGTGTTTTTTTTAAACATGAAACGTTGATTCATTGTGTCAAAAATTAATACTTCACAGTTGAAAGTAACCAAAAGTCTATGACTACTAGATGATTTGGGGAATAACACACAACATGAAAGTAGTTCCTGAAAATAACACAAAAATACACAAGAAAGATGAAATTTAGATAATATATCCAATGCAAGAGTTATGCAGAATTGCTGGTGGAATTAAAATGTGAGCATGGCCTGGCTAACCTCAGTGAGTCAGCAAAGAAAATGACATAAATCTAGGGAAGGTACATATAGGAATAAAAGAGAGATAAAAAGAGGGGGGAAGATAAAGAAGGGAAGAGCAGAGAATAATCAGCATGTTATATATACATGTAAGAGACTGTCAACTAAGGCTAATGAATAAAAATAAATAAAGGAAAAAAAAGTAGAGAACAAGTTCACTCTAAAATTTGACTGCAAATTTTCACTTCTGCTAAATTTGTAACAGCTCTAACTTGAAAACAGCTCAATGTTTTATTAACTAGCAACTGAATGAACAAATTGCCATTCACTTGTAAAATAAAACAGCAATAAATGCCATCAATTATTGAAAAATCTACAAAAAGCAAAGAAGAGTGACTGCAGAATTCCAAACAAGATGATGAGTACGTAATTATTTAATACATATTCTTGACTCAATGTCATATTAAATGGTGAGACAAGAGAAGCATACTGTTCTAGCTTACTTTTCTATTGCTATGGTAAAACACTGACCAAAAGTATCTTGGAAGGGAAATAATTTATTTCACCTTACATGTCATAGTCCATAAATGAGGGAAGTCAGGTAAGGACCTAAGATAGTAACCAGAAGGCAATATCTGAAATAGAGTCTGTGGAGGAATGTTACTTAGTGGCTTGATACCAGTAGCTTGGTCAGCCTGCTTTCTCATACACTTCCAGTGTGGTACTGTCCACAGTGGACAGCATCCTCCAACATCAATCATTTTTTAAGAAAAATTCCCCTAGGTATGCCCACAGAAAATACAATGGAGGCAATTCATCAGTGGAGGTTCCCCCTTCCTAGGTGATTCCAGTTTGTTGCAAGTTGACACAAACTAACCAGCATACCTACTGACAATATCAATATTTGGAAGAAGGTAACAATGTTGTCTTTCACTAAGACTTTTAAACCTTAACACAATAGGAAAAAAGAGAACACATATGTTAATGTTAAAGCAGTTAATACGTTTTATTCACTGATGACATGATTATAACCATAGAAAATTTGAAATGACTAACAATAAAACACCTCATGAAAACAGTAGAAGCTTTACAATATGAGCTAATATGTATAATCATGTAAGTCACTTTCGTACATGTCAACAGTAAACAAGTGAAATCGGAATTTAAAGATATCAGTATGAGCTACTATAGATACAAATGAAATAAATTAGATATGATTGAGGCAATTAGAAGATTACAGTAAAAGAAAACAAAGAATAAAATAAATGGCCCTTGTTCCATTTCCATGGAAATGTAGACTCAATATTTTCAACATGTTATCTTCAAATTAATGAATAAGCACAGCCCCAGTCAAAAGGCTAATATATTATTCATGGTTTTCAAGTTTATAGAGAGAGAGGGTAAGAGACTCAGAATAGCACACATAATAATGAAAGAAAACAAAGCTGGGAGGCTTACAGGAGTTGACTTAAAGTATTACCATGAAATAATCAAAGCACTGTGATATTGGTAAACAACAGACAGATAGATCAACGTTACAGAATAGGAAGCAAAAAAAAACAGACCTATATGAACAGTTAGCTGATCTTTGACAAAAGGACGACAGCATCAGACTTAAGCAAAAAAATATTGTGCTTGAACAACTGGATATCCTTATTCAAAAAGAAAAATTATCCAGGTGTAGTTTTTTTCAATTTTTACAAAGCATAATTCAAAATGGATCACAGACCTTGTGGTACTTAATTTTAGATGCCAGATTGATGATATTAAGAAACAAATACTTAGAGTCACAGACTTTCCAACAATGAAAAGTATTTGAGTCTGAATGAATTAAGTTGGGAACAATCCTCCCTTTATGTGGGTCAGTCTAATGCAATCACCTGCGAACCAAGTGAGAACACACACAGCAGACTAATTTGCCTGTCTTCCCCAAGAGCTGGGACAACTTGTTCTGATACCTTAGGCTTTTGGGCTATATAGTATTGTAGGTTTTACATAAATGACCTTTTGAACTTTCTGTCTTTTGTTGTTTAACTAAAATTTGAATCATCTTCCCAGACTCCAAGGTCCTCAGAACTAGACTGAGCCTACTATGAAAATAACTTAAAAGCTTAACCACTACCAGCCAATGCTCATGACACTGGAGGTACCCTGAAAGCTACAGGAAGAGGCAGAGAAAGTTAATCATCAAGATCTCCTGTCACTGATATGTCTAGAACATATACTGGTGAAATAGTTTTACAAATGTTATAGGAGTAATTAAGCACTTTCTTTTTTTAATTTTTACATTTGAATTTGTTAAACATTAGTTTTTTTTTCTTTTTTTTAATTTATTTATTTATTAAAGATTTTTGTCTCTTCCCCACCACCGCCTCCCATTTCCCTCCCCCTCCCCCAATTAAGTCCCCCCCCTCCTCAGCCCGAAAAGCAATCAGGGTTCCCTGTCCTGTGGGAAGTCCAAGGAACCCCCACCTCCATCCAGGTCTAGTAAGTTGAGCATCCAAACTGCCTAGGCTCCCACAAAGCCAGTGCGTGCAGTAGGATCAGAAACCCATTGCCATTGTTCTTGAGTTCTCAGTAGTCCTCATTGTCGACTATGTTCAGAGAGTCCGGTTTTATCCCAAGCTTTTCCAGACCCAGGCCAGCTGGTCTTGGTGAGTTCCCAGTAGAACATCCCCATTGTCTCAGTGTGTGGGTGCACCCCTTGCGGTCCTGAGTTCCTTGCTTTCTGATTGAATTTAAGGCTCAAGCCATGAGATGGAGCCTCTATCTAATACTGCTAAAGTGGCCAAGAACCTGAACTAGACAGCTTATGAAGACAGGGGAATAGAGGAAAACCTAATACTATTATTCTGCTAAAGCAATGGTTCTCACATTCCTAATGCTGCAAAGTTTTAATATAGTTTAGTATGCTGTGGTGACCCTCAACCACAAAATTATTTTCATTCTTACTTCATAACTGTAATATTGCTACTGTTATGAATCATAATGTAAATATCTCCTTTTCTGTTGGTGTTAGGTGACTCTGTGAAAGGGTCTATCGAACCCAAAGGGGTCATAACCCACATGTTGAGAACTGATAAACTATGGGGGCCCACAGAAATGGATCTGTTTCACCTTGACTAAAGGTCAGAGAGTTAATGTTTATTCTTGCTCCTTCAAGGTTATAGAGAGTAGATGTAACTTAGGGTGTGACTACTAACAAAGATATCTTGACCTAAGGTCAAGTATTTGATGTTTTGAGTATTAAGATGGCAATCACTTTGTCTGTTCCTTGTATTGTGATAAAAAATGTCCTTTGCTTTATTCACATTTTTTTGGATTGGGATATTTAAAGATCACAAGAAATAAATATGGGCAGATTTCAGCATTCACTGAGATGCAGTCCAGCAGTATCCTATGTCTCTGTATTTCTTTTGTATCTCTGTTTATTCTGCCTAACATTTCTTTTCCACAAGCCCCTACCTTGGAATGTATGAACCCATTGAGGTTGGACGCTGACAGATGTCGCCCCAATGTGTGACTAGGACAGTAAAGCAAAGAAACGATCCCTAATGACACACTGCTCTACTCATAGTTCAGTATCTCTGTTTGCCCTTATATCAGAAAAGGTTTTTCTTGCCGTAAATGGAAATTAAACACGGACATCCACAATTGGAAAATATGAAGTGAGAGACTCAGTCCAAAATGAGATATCTTTATTAAAACCCTCCCCATCATGATTAAGGCATCTATGTGGAAGAGGAAGCAGATATGGTATAAAAGCCAGAGATTGTGATTGACTCCAAGGAAACAATGCCCTTGAGACATAGCAGGATTGAAGCAAATATGAATTCAGAGAGACTGTGGCAACACACAAGACCTGTAAAGGTTCAAGGAAGAACAGATCCCAACATTGAAAGAAGGAACTGGACTTAGTTTCCAACCCAACCATTAAGCTATCTGCAATTAATACTCACTAGTAAAAGAAATCATTTTTTTTCTATATAGATTTACAGGGTATTTTAACCAAATGACAGGGCAGGGCAGACCCCAAATCAAGAAGTAGTTGGCCATCACCAAATGAACTCAATAGTATTGTTTGCCCCCCTCTTTTTGTCTTTTGTTTATTTATTTTGATTTTCATTTTTTATGGTTTTGTGGGGCTTTTGCCTGTGTGATTCTGTTTATATTAGTTTTGTTTTTGCTTTATGTATTTTAAAGAGAGAAAAGAAAAAAGCCATAAAGTTGAGTGTTTGGGGAAAAACTAAAGGAGCAAGGGGAAAAACATGATTAAATATATTGCATGAAAACTTCTTTCAATAAAAGATAGAACACCTGAGATGTAGCAGTTACAAAGCAGATTACATGGTGTTGTATAATTTACACATATTTGTGTTAAAATATGCTTTCTTCTTCTCTGTTGCTTTTCCTTCTTTTTTACCTAGAGTCTCACCACCTGGCTCCAACTGACCTGGAAATTGCTATGTAGACCAGATTGACCTCAAACTCAAAGGTACACCTCTCTCTGCCTCCCAAGGGTTGGAACTGAAAGTATATGCCACTTTACCTACCAAAACATTTTGAATAAATATAAATGGTTATTTAAGAAAGATAATAGTGTCATACATATTTAAAATACTCACTTTATGACATAGAAGGTATGAGTGACTTTGAAACAGCTCTTTGAAAACCTACACTTGATGAATCATATAGATTGACATAACTGCTTTTCTTTTGGAACGAAAACAATTCTCACTCACTCTCATTACTGCTAGCTAAAAATAAGCCTTGGAATGTCCTCACTAGCACTTCAAATTAAGGAATCTACTAGTCTCCTTTCATCAATGAGTCACAATTTTGTCATTTTTCCCTAAAACAGAATTTGGGTAGTGAAATCTAGTTTAAATTAGGCCAAGAATAAGCAAAGCCATTCTTCAAACCACAGGCTGCATTTGGCTACCAAAAACTTCACAAAACTGGCCTCTCCCTACTTTGTGAGATATTTCTATGCGTGAATTTATAACCGTGGGTTGTGGTTCTGGCAAATTCAATCATAATTTTATAGAGCATCGAGGAAGTCAAGGAACTCTTCACAAGGTAAAAATAAAACCAATAATAAACTGCTCAATAAGCAGAGTACACTGGAAGGACCACGGATTGTCCCTGAATGAGATGATACTGCTGCCACGAAGTAAAAAAAAATAGTTGACAAGAATCATATTGTTATAGATTAGATAATTTTAGTGACAGAATAAGTCAAATTAAATCAATATTGATAATAAGTTGAACTTTTTTCCACACCTTTTGCATAAGTATTTTAATTTTTCTACTCATCTTTTATGTACTCATGGAAAGAAAGCAACAAAAGAAACCTGAAACTCAAACAAGTGTAGGGTTTTCAGCCAACCAGAAACACGAGGAAAGGCCCTTCCCTCTGAGGACTCACTAGTTTCTCAGTGGCATTTCTTTAAACATCTTCTGTAGAGCTGATTAAATAACTCAGATTTAATGACTATGGTTTTCAAAGCATGGTTCTTAGACATGCTCTATCAGAATCACCTAGAAATTTGCTAGAAATGCAAATGCCTAGACTTGCTACCATACTGGAATTGGAAATCCTATCTGTGAATTCCAGGAATCCACCCTATAAAATACTCTTGGAATGACTCATACGTTGCATTATTCTGAAGTGTGTATTTTATCAAATATATCTACATAGCATATATATCCCACTTGCCCCTTTATTGTACATGCATGCACATATTTCTTACATGGAAACTGAAGGCTTCCAACTAAATTTTTCATTTAGTGCTGAGCAGGTGGTGGTGGCACAGGCCTTTAATCCAAGCACTCAGGAAGCAGAGACAGGCAGAACTCTGTGAGTTCAAGGCCAGACTGGACTATAAGAGCTAGTTTCAGGATAGACTCCAAAGCTACAATGAAACGCTGCATCAAAAAACAAAACAAACAAACAAACAAAAAATGCCTCAATAATCCATCAGGCCTTAGTGCTTTAAAACTTCTGTGATTTTGTTTCACCCAAAATAATATAAAATGGTTGGCCATATAAACTTTCATCATCACCACTAACCTGAAAAGTTTTAATCATTATACCTTTCTACATACACTTCCATCTGCCTTCATTTCTTTTCCTTTTGCTTCTGCACGCACAATGTCAAGTGTAACTTTAATTTCCAAAGTCACCCACCTCTCGAAGCAATTCATGTGTACCCCCACAGTACTTCTACTATATTAAAAATAAACTACTCCTTTTAAACATTTCTTCAGTTATTATTAGTTATTATCAATTAATTATTATTAATTATTAACTAGAATCATCTCTTGCTTAATGGCAACTCTTAAAGGAAGCCCATCTTATATTATTATACCTTTATCAGTATAAGATACTAGGCCAGGCACACATAGATGGTACTCAATTAAGGATTATTTTAGCAACTATATACTTCTGGAGACATAGGTGCCAACTATCCTATACAAAATGAAAATAAATAACAAAAGTGAACTTGTCTTATTTTTTATAATTTAAATGTTTATTTATTGTGTTTGGATATGTTTATTTATATGTGCATGTGTTTCAATACACACATTGCACAGGCACATAACGTAAGAGGAAAGAGACAACTTGCAATAGTTATCTTCTTTTACTGTGGGGGATATGGTGATTCAATTCAGGTCATCCAGCCTGGCAACAAATGCTTTAACCCACTGAGGAATCTTCACCATGTCCAATTTTGTGTTTCTCAATTAGAAAGCTATATATGGCCCCAAGGAAGAATAAACACAATAAACAATACATTTACCCATCAGCTGTAAGTAGTATGTTTTTTTCCCACTTTGTTGGCAATAATATTGCTAATTGGTCAATAATTACATTTTCAAGTTAAATGGGCTTACCACTGATACCACTACATACTATACAGAAATAGCAACTGCCAATTTCAAATCTCTATTAAGATACTTCGGTTGTCAAGAGACCTGACCCTAGAGGGGCTCCCAGGTGCCCAAGCTGAGGTCCCCAGTAAGTTCCTTGGGCAGTTGAGAATAGGGAACCTGAAATGACCCTATCCTTGAGCAATACTGACGAATATCTTGCATATCATCATAGAACCTTCATCTGGTGATGGATGGAGATAGAGACAGAGACCCACACTGGAGCACTGGACTGAGCTCCCAAAGTCCCAATGAGGAGCAGAAGGAGGGAGAACATGAGCAAAGAAGTCGGGACCACGAGGGATGCACCCACCCACTGAGACAGTGGAGCTGATCTATTGAGAGCTCACCAAGACCGGCTGGACTGTGACTGAAAAAGCATGGGATAAAACTGGACTCTCTGAACATGGCGAACAATGAGAGCTGATGAGACGCAAAGGACAATGGCACGGGGGTTTGATCCTACGTAATGTGATGGCTTTGTGGGAGCCCAGCCAGTTTGGATGTTCACCTTCCTAGATATGGACGGAGGTGGGAGGTCCTAGGTCTTACCACAGGGCAGAAAACCCTGACAGCTCTTTGGACTGGAGAGGGAGGGGGAAAGGAGTGGGGGGAGGGGGAGAAGGGTGGGAGGAGAGGGAGAAGGGTGGGAGGAGGGGGCGTAAGGGGGGAGGAGGGGGAGGGAAATGGGAGGCTGGGAGGAGGTGGAAACTTGTTTTTTTTTCTCCTTTTCTCAATAAAAAAAGAAAAAAAAAGATACTTCGGGACGTATAACACAGAAAGTAAAATTTATGCCCCTTTTACAATTAACTAAAGTATTGAGATCACAGTAAAAGTCAGTTAAATGATAACAAAAATACTTCTAAGAAAGATTAGACTTTCAGTGAAAACAGTGAGACCTATAAAATTCTATTTTATTTAATTAACTGAATTAACTTTCTGGTTTGTTATCTGCATTGCAAAAAAAAATGAGACTTAGGAACATACAAAAGGGAATGGTTCTCAGTGAACTGAACCATTAACACAATATCTAGATTCAAAATCTGGACACATTCTCCAAGTGTTCATAACAATAAGTACTGCAGTTGTGGGCTCTGCACACACAAAAGCCCAATTTTGAATTTATCATAAAACTCATATTAATTAATAAAATAATCTCACATACAATAACTTGTTGGGGACTATTAGAAATCAGATGTAATATTCACATAAAAATATTTGGCTTGAGTTATTTAACTGAAAACTACATTACTTCTCTCATCAAACACTAGCATGGAAAAATGATATCACTCTATTGATATTAATTTGAATATATTGAAATTCAAACACATGTACTCGACAGAAAAGCCTTATGAAGAATATTTGTGTCTTGGTAATAGTTAAATAATGAAAAGTGGGTCAAAGTAGTAGTTACAAGCATTCAATATCTTCTTTAAAATGTTTTCAATGTCTTCTAACCATGTTCTCAGTTTTCATTGATCTTACTATTTTTATAATGCATTAAGAAAAGTGCAATGTTGCAATAATAGAGAAGATATCAGAAAAACAGATTATGTGGAAGTATCATGGATTTCAGGAGTCTAGTTCTTGGTTTGTTCTTCCTAGCAACAAACGTTCAACAAGCCACCTAATTGTTCACTTTTCTTTGCTTTAGTATTCATCTCATTAGGTCACTGGAAAAGTTCACCACAAAAATATAACTCTCAGTATCATTTATATGGAGCTATCCAGAAATAAAATGTTCTGAATTCTCAGAATTTCTGCTTCCTGTACCAATACTATTCACCCTAAAACACTGGACCATATTCAAGTATTGCCAAAGCCTGGTACACATTTTAGTATCCTTCATCTTCTCTTAAGATCTGATTTTTCTCAATAACGAAGAATAGGAAGAAACAGGAAGCTAGGGGCAGAAAAGCTAGTTTATAACTTAGGTAATCATTGCACGACACAACAACTCTGCCCTAGTAATTCTACCAACTTAGGTATTGTAAATGAGGGTGCAGTGAAACCACTGAACTGGACCACTCTGTGGGTGGAAAATAGGGTTTCCTGGAAGAAATCAAATTGTTGGTCTGCCTACAAGAATAGAGCGTTGCAGCTTGTTGGAAAAGTGAGTGGATTTTATATGACTGTCAGCAAGATGGGGATCATTGAGCTGAAACAGTCTGTTAGGATTAGTCAGGAACTAGATGCCCCTGCCCCACATAGCTGAGTAATGGGAGCAGATAAGGGGGGTATTGGTTTTTCTGGTAAACAGAAACCAGCCTTGAGAAACTCTGAGGAATGCTGAGTTTAGGCTTCTGTTTACCCAATCAATCCTTCCTGGATTACACTCACGTCATCATTTACGGTATTATCAGCAGCACTACTGTTTGGGGGGCCCACTTTGGACCTAAGAAATATTTTGTATAGCACTTATATGTAGATTTACTGATCATATATTTTGAACTCATTCAAACTTAGTGTTTGGGCAACATATAATAAATACATGGGGCACAGATTGGTACACAGAGGATAGCAAGATAATAAAACATAAATAACTATTCAATTTTACCTATTTTATGACAAGAAAATATATAAAACCCAGCAAAAGAGATGATAACACATCTAAGCAACTCTCAATTAAAACTGCTAACTATGAAAATCTAGGTTCAGAGAGTTTCAATCTCTTTCATCAAAACGTTTGGGATCAAAAGTATTTCAAAGTTCTCAATTTTTACCATTCTGGAATGTTTCTATAGATCCTACTGGTTGACAATTTCACATCTAAAAATTTGAAATGAAAGTCTCCAAAGCCCAAGAAATATTTTGAATATCATCTCAGGGATCAGGAGCACCTGCCTCTGGAAGTGTTATAAATTTTCCCAATGTAAACAAGGAAAGAAAGGCTGTCAGGTCAGCCAGACAAAAGAGTGATTTGATGACCTTACTCAAAGAGTGTGGAACCTCCAGTGTGAACTTCAGCACCCTGTTCTGACACAGTATGTGTTAAAACATCCCTGCAAAATGTCTGTCTAAAACAGACACCAAGGACTTAGTTTTCAACCACAGCAAAACCTTTTGTTCCTGAGCAAAATATTGCATGTGGATCAGATGTGTAGACACGATCGTTTGAACTTACGCATATTTCCTGTGAGAAGAATAAATAAGAGGACAGTATTGTTTTGAGCTCTGTTAGAAATGGAAGCAAGGAGAACAATGCAAAGTGCTTTTCCAATTTGGGGTGGGACTAAAAGTGGAAGAGATACTAACTGTTGTAGTTAAAGAAACAAATAAGTAGAATTCACTACACAGTATGATGTAGAACTAAAATTTATGCTTATTTTATGAGCATGACAAAATTATGAGGATAATGATTACAATTTAAATGTCATGTTTTCCCGAGGGCAAGATGATAGCATTGGAAAAATAAAGTAAATACATGGGCGAGGTCAGTACATAAATCACATAAATATAATTCTTTCAATTCAGAAAATTGTTCCAGCAATAAGAAAGTGGCACCATTTCTGTTTTATTATTTACAATGTTCTTTTCGTATATGTTTTATTTTTAGTAGATGTGAAGTTATAAAGAATATAATATTAATGAAGTTTAAATTGTATGTATTTCTCTTGAATATCAGTTGCGCATAAAATTTTGCCTCAGCACATCATGTGAAAGCCCCGTTGTAGATTGTCAATATAAATTTTAGTAAATAGTTGTGTTTTTTGAGGGAATATCTGATACACAAAAATGTGGATGTCAATTTGTGAAGTCAGTTCTGACCTTCTACCTTCACGTGGGATCTGAGGATTGATTGCATTGGCTTAAGCTCGTGCCCTTAGACAACAGCTCATTTATCTACTGAACCTTCTTAACCATGCCAATATTCACAATCTTCATGTTATTTTTAATGTGTCATGCCCTCCATACTGGCTAGAAGGTAAATCATGAAGCATCTCCATGGGAACCGTGTTAAGTCAGTGAATGCTACTTCACCATATTGTTACCCTGGTAAGATGAATCATATCTTTTTAGTGTAGACATCCATGTCAGCAATTATGATATAAATGTGTTATCGTTCCACAGGCTGTTAAATATTTATAGACAAAAATAATTATATACACCCAGCTTGTGTTAGTGAAAAGTAAAGGTGCATATTAAACCTGGAAAAACCAAACAGAAAGATGTAACGAAAACATACATATCATGACAGCCATTATACACAGTGAAAAACCAAAATTATTATGTAACTCATTGGGAGATAACCATTATATTTTACAATTGACCTAATAATAAACATTTTTTATTCCCATATTTTTGTCCTCACATGCATAAAAGCATATATTGTGAAAAATTGCATTTGGTGATGACATTAAATCTGTGCTTTCTTTTTATAAGCCTAGGTAAATGAACACATTTTTTATAATATAAATTATATTTGTCATGGGTAAACACCAGACATTTCTTTGGGATTATAACATATCTACAAATTACACGGGAAGAATATTTACCTTGAATTAATCTTATCTTGAAATGGCTTTGTGTTTCTGTTAGGATAAATATTGTTTGCTTATCTATATAGAATGGATGCGATAAATGACATTCTAGTAGAAATTTTTGGAATCGAAGGTTAATATAAGAGCTATTTAGAAAAAGAGATAGGACTTAGTTTAAAATTGTACTGAAGAAGTGGAAAATATGTGGGATGTACCGCAAACACATATCTGGCTTCTAGTGACACCAAAATGATAAAGATATCTTTGACCACATGTATTTCTTTAAAACAGCCTGTCTGTGGCTTTACAAAGTAACAAAGATATACTTTGTTATGATTCTAAAATTTACTAATATCCCGTAAATGTACTTCTATGCCTTAGTGATGAAACTTTGCATCTCTATTCATTGTATCGCTGTATATTTACAGGACTGTATTTAATTTAACACACAGGAAACAATTATTTTCCATTTTTTGTTTTCAAACTATCCATCAGCTAATTTTTTATTTATTTATTTTTTCTATTTTTTAAAACTTACCATAGAACTAATTATCTGTAGTAATGAGCAATAGTATCTGGTCATTTAGGATACTAATATTTAACACTGAGATTACAGGAAAAATATGTATTCTTGAATAGACTCATATTTTATCCATTTGTTAAAAGTTTTCCTCTAGGTTAGAAAACTGCTTTCTTAAATAACTCACATGATATTTCCATTTCTCTATCAGCATTTAGGATCAAGCACTCAAACACATGAGACTATGGGGGACATATCTATTTAGACTACCACATTATACTTCCTGGTCCGCATATGCTTGTAGCCATATCACGCATTTAGTCCAACTTCAAAAGTCCCCATAGTCTATCACAGTCTCTACAATGTTTAAAAGACAAAAGTTCAAAGTTTTTTTCTGAGATTCAAGAAATCACTTAACTGTAATCCTCCATGAAATCAAAATTAAAAAAGAACAGATCACATATTTCCAATATATGATGACACTATATATATACATTTATATATATATATATATAAATGTATATATATAGTGTCATCATATATATATATATATATATATATATATATATATATATTTCCAGAACATAGAGAAGGGAGCACATTGTGGGAGTACTGGATGCATCAAAGTAGGAGGCCAAAAACCAAGTGAGCAAACTCTAAAATCTGCATACCCATATCTGATGTCAAAGTGCTCGTCAAATCTATAGCTCCTTTCAGCTATGTTGACTGCCACACACTTCTTTGTCTTTTGCTGTTTATATTCCCTGTTAACAGCTTTCCTCTGCAGGTATCTCATGACTCTGGTAACTCCAACATCTTGGTTTCTCCAAGGCAATCCAAGCTTCAGTTTCACAGTTTCATGCAATAGACTCTGGGCCTCCACTCAGGGTTAACCCTGACACATTTCTGGCTGCATCAGCTTTCCTTAGTCACAGAGGAAGATTCAATACCCCTTTTCTTGTATCTTTGATTCTAAAGCCATACCAATGTGGCTGAAGTTGCCAAGTCCTGCTACATTTGGGGATGGAGCATGGACCGCTTGCTAATTACATCTTCATCAGCTTTCTGTTTTCAATGGCTTCTTCACTGCCTTAAGTGTCTGATTATTGATCCTAAAACAGGATCAATGGACCAGACTGGCCTCCTGCCTCTGTAGTGCTGGGATTGAAAGAGTGCACCACCATACCTGGATATAAGCTTATCTTAATTCCTTCCCACTCGTTGGAAGTTTAACTGGGTAGGTTCTTGCCCTAAGATCACTACTACCTTTATTCTATTTCTTGATATGGTATCTCCTTGGACACAGGACTTAGCTCTATTCTACTTCCTGGTGCTCCTTTTCTCCTCAAATTGCAAATTTTGTATTTTCCCTTGCTCAGCTTGCATCTTTCCATTATAGATCACTACTAACCACACAACAAAGTCAATACTAGGTTGTTTTGAGATTTCCTCTACCAATGGAATTAATACAAATCTCTTCACTTTAGCCTCATGCAGACTTTTTGGAGAAGGGCAAATAGCAGCCACCTTTTTTCCCAAAATATCACAAGAAAAGTTTCTAGGCCAAATATTAAAATTCTTTTCCTATGACACATCTTAAGTCAGGCCCCCATAGTTCAAATAACCCTCTACATCTCTGCCTTCCATGTTTAGTATTGCATTTGCATTTCACTTAGTTAAAAAACTTGGTCTTTTAAAACACATATTCTAATTTATATTTCTTTCCTAAAGTTCTGTAATGGAATTTAATTAACTGTTAATTTAGTGAGAACATTTTAAGAACCATCAGTGCAAACTCAAGAACTTGCTTCTCTTCCTACATGATCAAGTGAAGTTTTCAATGTTTTGCTTTTAAATACCATAATGATACTTGAAAGCATTTTGTAAAAGCAAGAAAAGAAATTTTGGTCTTTTACTTTCTATTACATTATGTCGGTTCTAACACTAAACTGTTTACAAGAGGAGAAAGATCCATGGAGAGGGTAGGCCATATTTATTAACAGTGGCAATGCAATCTACTAAAAGTTTTCGCTTAAGAATCTTCCATATCTTCTTAATAAAATGTAAAGCGTCCATTATCAGAGTTTTGTCACTCCTAAAACATTTTCATACAGAGATCTTTCTATATGCCCATTTTCTGAGTTTGGTGTATTAAATAGACCCTTGGGATTTATGTACTTACATATACATGATGGAAGGTAAGAAAACTAAATAAAACCATTTGGTTTATTTGCTCAAATCTAGTATGATTAAATCTAAATTCAAGTTTTCTACTCTTGACATTTAAATAGACCCCTTTAAATTGCACTTAAAATGCTTCTTTTTATGGTTAGAATCTTCCTTGGTGTTTATGTGTATAATTATCTGGGGTTACACTATGAATTATGATATAAATTGAGGCATAAATTAATTAGGGTATATATTTATGGCTATAGAAAAAGTGATAATTTATTATTTTATATAATTTTAAAATATGTTCTAGTTACAGACACTTAATAATCCAAAATTCAGCTATTTTAGCTTTTGTTAAATAAGTAAGAAGACAAAATATAAGTTTTATCAACAATAAGGTTCCTCATGCATTTTAATATTTGAAATAGAAAAGATAATTGACAGAATTTACTGTAATAACTTGCTGATATAAAAATCAAACAGATATCATTTGTAAATTAAATCACATCTCTTTATCATATGCTCTCCTGCATTTTACTGAATCAAAACAAAGTGTAACATATGCAGATTTAAACAGTCAAAATTTGAAACATAAGAAAAATAATATGAACATTTGAAATATTTACTTTCAGAACACATATTAAAAGTTCAACAAATATTTCATTTTCAAATAAATATAACATAAAATTCTTACCTTAGAAAATTGTGCATTTATCCATTTTGTGAATGTTTTCTTTTGAACATCTTCTCTTTCATCTATTTTGTAAAATAAACAAAATTAAAAGTTAAAACTAACTATAGGTATATTTTGCAACCAAAATAACTTTCAAGTAACACATACTAATTTTATTTTAAATTTAGTGTTAATGTCATTCATAAATGAAGTTGAATTAAGTGATGTTGGTATTGGGTATTTGATGGAAAAGTATATCTAAAATTAATTGATGTGGTCATGTCCATAGTCTTTCAAATACAACAGCATTGACTAAATCAGTCTCATTGAATAAATGGGATATTATTCATCCCTTAATATTCTAGTCATGCTAGTGGAATTAAAGGAAACTATTTGGTAGTATTTATTTAGCAAATATAACGCTGGGCCTTTCCATGTACTTTCTTTCCCATTTATGAATAAAGGATTATTTATTCATTCACAACCACTAAATCCTCTAATACAGAAAAAAAAAACTTCATATTACAAAGGCTCTTTAACTACCAGGAGCATGGCTTACTTACCTTTGTATTTTATTTTCTACACAAACTAAGAACTCAGAAAACATTATTTGACAAACATAAATGACTTAAGGGAGGGCCAATCCTACAAGGCTAAAATTTCTTATGTTTCATTGTGTTTAAAGTAAGGAATTGTAAAAGCAAATGGCAGTTCTTGGCTTGTAAATGAAAACTCAGAGGGAAAATTTCTACAGATTTATATCAAGGGATTAGGTTGAGAAATTATAAAGAAACAGGTTTATAAAAGCCATCATTACAGAATTATTTGCTTTTCTAAGCTTGAAATTACTATTGAGTTAAATTGACAGAAAAAAATTCCATCTTCATTACTAAAATATTTTCTTCAATGTTTGGTATTAGTTAATAGTCAATAACCAGTATATCTATATAATATGTAAGAACTAAATATTTCAGATATTATTTACTTATGTTATAGGTCAAAATAATTGTTATGAAAATACCTCAAAGTGTACACATTTCTTCTCATAAAATTTTCAATAGTAAACTTCCATTCATTTCTTCAAATATTTAGAATATTGCAAAGATTTTTTTTTCATAACAAATGCATTCATATACTAAAATAATAGCTATCTTTAAATTGAAATACAGATGCACAACAAAGCTTTTATACTTATATGTAAAATAGCAGCAGATAGCTCTTGAGGGGAAAATTTTATTTTCCTTCATAAAATACATTCTTACTTAATTATGTTATTCCCATAGGCTACTATACATATGGTCAATTTCAGCATTATCCATATGATAACACACAAATCAGAAATAAACAATGTGGATACCTCTCTTTTGTTGACATATTTGAATAAATTAGAGTGATATTTTCAAACCTAACAATTCCTATCACCACCAATTATATACCATTCCTTGAAAATCAAGAAAATAAGAAATGGAATATTTTAAATGCCAGATTTTAATTGGCTTGGCGTGAAAGTCTAAACAAATATCTCTCAGTGTTATATAGAGCTATTCCTCCCTAAAAGTAAATGAACTTATTTGAAATTCCAATTTCTTTTTTCATTCAAATCCATGAGTATTCTATGCCACATACCAGAGAGAAGATGAGTATGCTATATAGTGAATATATTTTGTCCACAACAAAAATCATGTTGGAGCTTAATACATCTTGTGGCTATATTTGGAATTGAGATTTAAGGGGGAGGTGATTAAAGAAAGTTACAGAGACTGCCCGAATTGACCAATGCCATCTAATCGGTGTGGGTTCTTGCTCTCACAGAACTAGGTTAACAACCAAATATGTCATTAAGAGCTGGCTTTCCATGGTTCTTATTCACGCTAGAGAAACAGATGTCACTAGAAGATCAAAGAAACGATTTTGTCCTAGTACACATTGGTGAGCCAGTAAGTTTTAGAGGGTTAATTACATGAACATTAGAAATTGAAAGGTAGCTAGCTAGCTGTACCACCGAGAAGTTGTCTAAACAATTTATGGTAGCTTCCTCAGTAAGAGTCACAGCTGCATTGTAATAAGCTGTACCACTAAAGAGTCCGTTGCACGATTTATGGGGAACCACACCACTGAAGTGTTTCCATAAGCAATCATTTTTTTACCTCTTCTGTAACATCTAGAAGTGAGAGAACCTCTGATATATCCATAGAAGAAGGTTCAATAGCTCAGTGAGCCTTTATAACCCTTCCATGTGAGAAGATGAACGCACCCCCCAAAATAACCCATTTCCAACTATAGCCACATGAATGTATTATGTTCCAACATAAATTTTGTTGCTCACTAAATATATTTTATACACAAAAGACACATCTTCTCTTTGCTGTATGACTACTATGCTGTTAAGATCTTATAGCACTGATTACAAAAACAGTGATTGGTTGAGCAATGATGATGCCCCAAAGAAGCAGCAATTCATCAATGATAAAAAAGGTTACTCCTTCTATGTGCAATCTCGGAAAGTACCTGTTAGGCCTTTGCATTTCTGCAATGGATCCTTCACCAGAAGCTAAAAGAATCTAGAAACTTGATGAACTTTTAGAAGCATGAGTAAAAATAAATGTCCTTCTGAATAACTAGCCTAATCCCATACATTTTGTTATAGCAATAGAAAATGTACCAAAAGTACACAAGAACACTCAGATGTTTTAAAACATAACAAATGATCTCTAAAATATGTCATTTGATGATAGTTATGCCAAAGGCTTTTAGGTGAAAATAGAATTGTGATTTCATTTTCAATTAATTTCCAACTCCATATACAAAGCACTGGAGTCAGCACAGAAACCTTGACATTATGAGCAAAATGTTATGTACCTACTGTAAAAATAGCAGTAAGTGTGAGGTTCAACATACAAACATCTTCAGGAAATATCCTGTTTCAATTATCATCTTTTGTAGCAGAAAAATATATCTGCAATGAATTTCTTGCAAATGGTTTACTTTGGAATTGTAGCTTTTTCAATGTGATAAATATTATAATTCATTTTGTTATAACTACAAAATGTGAATGATTATTAGTGTCTTATTGCTCAATAACTGTTTTTAATAATATTTCAATCAATTTGCATGCTATTTAATACTTTTACATTGGAAGATAAATTCTGAATGAATAAAGCTGGTATTATAAAAAATCAATTAGACAATGATCATTTGAATCAAAGTCCATAGTTGATGGAGGAGGGTCATCTGTCTATTGGTTAATTAATAAAGAAAACTGCTTGGCTGATAGGTAAAGAACATAGGTAGGCAGAGTAGACAGAACAGAGTGCTGGGAGATGGGCGATGGTGGCGCAGGCCTTTAATCCCAGCACTCGGGAGGCAGAGGCAGGCGGATCTCTGTGAGTTGGAGAGACCAGCCTGGTCTACAGAGCTAGTTCCTGGACAGGCTCCAAAGCCACAGAGAAACCCTGTCTCAAAAAAAAAAAAAGAAAAGAAAAGAAAAGAAGAACAGAATGCAGTCGCCATAGCTCTCCTCTCAGAGATGGACACAGGTTAGAACCTTTCTGGTAAGCTACCACCTCGTGGTGCTACACACAATATTAGAGATGGGTTAATCAAGATGTGAGAATTAGCCAGTAAGAGGCTAGAGCTAATGGGACAAGCAGTGTTTAAAAGAATACAGTTTCCCTGTAATTATTTCGGGGCATAATCTAGCCAGGCAGCCGGGAGCTGGGGCCGGCAGGAACACAGCCTGCCGCTCCTACTACACATGGTTTTCATTTTGACTAGATATACCTTTTTAACATAATTTGTTAGCAAATTGTAAAGAATAGTTTGTAATAATCAAAGAAAAAAAATTGAACAGATGCACACTAATTCAAAACAATCACAAGTTAGATACTCAATTTAAGCTACCCAAACTTCTATGCATGTTGTAGTTGCATGAAAGCATCCTGAATTTTTATAATATACAATTTTAAAATTATTAGATTATTGCCATATTGTCTATAATAAAAATGTAAAATCAGGAACAAAGCAAATGTGAAGATAATTAAGTAAAATATGTTATTGAAAAGTAATTGTGCACATTCCTGCTCAGTCATTTCAAATAACAATTTTTTTTCTCATTTTTCTTTTGAGAGTTTTATAACTAGCTTCCTCTCACTCATAAAAATATTTCTGAGCATATTAATTTGAGAGGCAAAGAAGAAAATCTCTCTTAAAAAATTTACTTGAGTACTGTTCTCTGGGGATGTCAGAGAGTGAAGAACTACTACTTCATAAATTGCTAAAAGTGATCAATATTTTATTTTATTCTCTCTATGGGAAAATTTCACATAAAAGTATCTTCCTACCATGACATAAAACATGTACATCTTCTCACAATTAAACACTTCTAGTAGTCATTTTTATTCAATATATCTAGCATTTTGTATCTTCTGAGATTAGTGCATCAACCTTTAACCTGTTATTAACTTTTATATTCTTGAAAACCTCAGGAATATAAATGTCGGATAGATTCAATGTAATATTCATGATTCACAAGAAAAATTACTGCAGGAAAGTGTTACTAAGAGGCACACTGAAAGAGCATTAGGTGTGGAGACCTACCTTCCATTTCTACTAAAAGATAGTCTAGAATTTTGGCCTTGTATTTACGAGTCCTCACTCTGTTTTCCTTTGAAATAAGGACATTATTTTTTATATCATCGACCCATTGCTGTAACTTTGTGTAATGATTCGTGTATTTAATTCTATGAGAGTCATATACAGAATGTACATAATTCTTCAGTAGTTTTTGAGAATACAAATTACAGTCAATCTTTGTCAAAGTTCACAACCTAATAGAAACTATAAATAAATGAAGTGTTTACAAGAGCAAGAATTGATAATTCTGAGAAATTAACGGGGGTACAGAGAAAAGGATATTGAGCTACTCGTGCACTGGAAGAGGCATTGTAGACAAGGAGACATTCAATTTGAGTCTCGCTGAATGTGTGAAAACACAAAAGAAAATGTTAGGGAGAAAATGATGAATTTTGGTAAGTGGAAAACAAAGAAGAGAACCGTAAGAAATCAAAAGTCATGCTCTTCATTCAATGAAATTTTATGTTGACTCACTCAAACTCATAAACAGGGAAATTAAGTGGCTTAAGTTGCAAGATGCTATGATAAATTCATAGAGGAGGATCTCTCTATAACCTGACCTTTTGTTTGCTACCAGATAAAGTCATAAAGCTGGACATTTCCTGATGATTTTTACAATAATAAAACACTGACTAAAATAGTACCTAATATCACAGAGAAAATAAACAATTCTGCAAACATGATTAAGCCCAATGCTAAAGCAATGAGATAAAACTTTGTGCCAAGAAATGTGTGTGTGTGAGTGTCCGAGTGCCTTGTTAGTCATTTTATATGTATTTGGTTTATTTCTATTGCTTAATTTATGGTAAAAAAATAGTAAGTTTCCTTGTAATATTTTCATATCTGTAACATATTTGTCCTCTATTGTCTTCCCTCTTTCCTGTCCTTCTCCTACTGATATCCCCCTTCAGTAGTCATCTTGTTAGTGCTGGAAAATATTTATATTCAACAGGTTTATTGTTTAATGCATTAATCAAAAATGCCTATCATTTATGTGACACATTATAAAACTTAGACATAGGAGAGGATGTTAAAAAGTAATGATTCAGAAACACACATAGTGAACAATGACAAAGAGACATGATTTTATTTTATTTAAAGAGAAATATGAAGTCAAGTGGAAAAGCAATTAATATTGCAGATTATTCTATATTCCTAGTAGGGAGGAGGGGAAGATAAAGACATAAGAACTATGAAAAATAATGATAAATATTAGATAAGGCTATGCAATACTTGGACTCATTATAAAGGAAGGCTACAAACTCAGGACATATATACAAAATAGATTTGTCATGTTATTAATGATACAAAATGGCAATGTCAAGTCAAAGGTTAGACTGAAAAATGATATAAAAACATTTTCCATTAAACCTGAGTAATAGCCTTTGATCTTAGAATTTTAGATTTTGAGGGCATAAAGTGGCATTGGTAGTCAGTTTATAATGAGGAGGCCTAAACTAATTAAACTCACACACAAAGGAGAGAAAAAAAATGTAGTGTCAAAGAGGTCCCTCATTTGTCATTCACTCTGTAATCAATGTAATGCATTTTTTACCACTCATTACGCAATTAGAGTTGTTCATAAAACATTATATCCTTTCTCATTTTCAAGACAGTAGCTGTCCAGACAAGAACTACATTTCTCATATTTTGTATAGAATAATTTACATCTGATGCCAAATAAAGATGTTTAAGATGATAAAATCCATATTTACTTTTCACTTCTTATTTTTCTCCTCTGCAGATATTAATTCTATTAAGTTGTAGTAAAAAGAATAGTGGATCTCTCCCAAAGTCATTCACAGCCAGATCCCTAACATCTCTGAATAAATCATGTTACATAAAAATGGGGAATTGGCGGTATGTATGGAATTTGACTTGATAATCAGTCAACTCTTGATAAGAAGACTATCCTGAATTTTCCAGTGAAACAAATAAAATCACCAGGGCTCTTAAACAGAAAACTACTTGGCCTGACAAAGCAAACCAGAGATAGCATCATGGGAAGATCATGACTATGCTCTGCTGTTTGGAGGATGAAGAAGGTAGTCGGACCTGAGGAATGTACAAAATACCTAGAAAGTACAGTAAAGGAAGAGGTTCTCCCTCAGAATATGTATAGAGGGCACCTGTGTCTCTGCTCACATGAATTCAGTTTGGATTTCTGAGCTTCAGGTCTGCTTGATAATAAATTAATGTAGTTTTAATGTCTTAAAATTTTATAAGTTATACAACAAGAATAGAAAATTGTGTATAATGTTTCATTAAAGCTTACAAAACATATATGTAATTACTCCTATTTGTGATGGACAATCCCTATGAGAAAGATAATCATTCTATTCACTTTTCCTTCCTGCTTACTGACAGAATGGAACATAGAAATGTATATATGTGTAGATGTACTTCTACTGATAAGTACTCTGATTTTTAAATTATATAGGGTTCTGTCATATTAAGAAAAATTAACTTGAAAAGTCCAGTTTCTTTTTTGTTAGACTCCATTCACATTCTTTGTATTTCATTAATAAATTTAGAAATAATTATTTTAATGGGTTTCATAATTTACTAAACAATATTTTTGAGAATCAACTGATTAATGAGATTCTCAGATGCTACAATATTGCTACATAACATATTGAGTGTAACAAAACATTATATTTGCAAAGTTACTAATGGATTAATATTCAAAATATATGAAGAACTTGTGGAACCAGATATCAACCAACAAATAATCCAATTTTAAAATAGACATATATGTAAACAGAATATTCTCAATAGAAGAATCTCAAATGGAAAAAACCCACCTAAATGTTCAACATACTTAGCCATCAGACAAATGTAAATCAAAACTACTTTGAGATTTCATCTTACACTTGTCAAAATGGCTAAGATCAGTAAAATAAGTGACAGACAACTCATGCTGCTGAGGATATGGATCAAGGGATCACTCCCTAATTGATGGTGGGAGTAGAAACCTGTGAAGTCACTATGGAAATCAATATAGTATTTCCTCAGAAGAACTTACTTCAAGACTCAGCTCTACTAATCTTGGGCATATACCCAAAGGACACTCAGCCCTACCACAAGGACACTTGTTAAACCATTTTCATTGTAGCTTTATTTATAATAGGCAGACACTAGAAACAGCCGATATGGATTAAGAGAATGTGTTGCATTTACACCATGGAAAATTAATCATCTGTTAAAAATTGCATCATAAATTTTGCTGGCAAATGGATGCAACTAGAAAAAAGTTTCCTGAGAGAGGTAACACAGACCCAGGAAGAGAAACATGGTATATACTCACTTATAAGTGGATACTAGTTGTCAAGAAAATGATAACCATGATACTGATAGTCTGGGGATAGAATGGTCATATAGGGCAGCCACAACTCCTCTGGTTCTATGAGAGATTGATAGTCTTTGTGGGAATCTAGATGCTGTCAACAGCACAGAAAAAGTTGATGGGTCTAAGAATGCCGGAGATTGCTATAGAGGCAGCTGGAGAAGACCAGGACACTGGCTGTTGCAACTTGGGTAGATCAAGCCCTCTATGTACAAAGTACTGAGTGGGTAACTAAACTAAACAAGTTAAAACCTGGGAAGACAGAAAATCTGAATAAGGAATAATGCTCTATACTGTACCTAAAGTATCCCGTGGATGTACTAGTGCAGGGTAAGTGCTAGCAAAGCCTAGATGTTCACGACAGAAAAGGAGGATTCCTGAGAATAGTCTGAGCTGAGTTATTTGGGACCATACTCCCGAGAAGACCCTTGAATCAAGAGGCAAACAGCCAGATTATGCAGGGGTGCTGGCTGTTAAACTCAAGCTAGATGCAGATGGATATGGAAAACAAGTATTGGTTGGTGGAATATATAAAAAGCCAGTTCCTGGAGGAGAACATTAGGAATGTGGTGGAGTAGGGTGCTGCAGGTAACACAGAGGGTACTGTGGGTGGGTGAAGGTAGCAACTTGTCTGCTGCATGTATGTCGGCAATCGCACACGTGGAAGGCCAAGATATGGGATTTCCGAAATTATAGAAGCCTAGATATTGCTACTTAGGTGATCAAACTAAATTTGTATAATGACTTTGGGAAAGGGGCTAGATCCAGGTAGAGATAGAATATGAAATATCTGGTTGTGAGGGAGTGAGTACTTACCAGGCCATACCATGGTGGAGGACTCAGGAATACAGAATTTGGATTCGGGTAAGATAGTTAGCAAAATGAGTACTATATGTAGATTCAAGCAGCGCAGGTCCTTGTAGGACAATGTATGTTGGTTGGAGGACAGGAGTAGATGCTGGGATTCGGCCCTCGCATTTGGAACTCTGTTGAATCCTGTGAGCATTACTACAACATGCAAGAATATCAGTGGCAAAAACTAGACTTGGACACTTGTAGTGACTTATGATCTGTTTGTTGGCATATGGGGAAACGCTATCTGGTAAGGGAAATATTCTGGGCTTGGTCTTTGGGGAAGATATGGAAAGTCTGGATTGGAAATGGAGTTGTGAAAGCAGGGCAACTATTTCATGCATGGGTGTAGGTGTGTTAAATTCAGGGGAGCCTAACTGTTGACTATACCAAAGAAGGAGTTGCTGGACCTAGTCTTGGCTGAAGGCTTTGAAAACCTTCACAGGCCTAAAATTTGCAAATGCAAGGCACATGAGGCAGCTGTAAGTCAGACAGCAAGTGGAAAATCAAATATTCATTTGTGTGTAGTGGGTTACTCAATTGGCTAAAGTTGGGTCCTGGTGGTTGTGGGATGTCTGGTTATATAATGAAGTGGTTTAGGCATCGGAATCATCCTGCAGATGGATTCAGGTAGGATGGTTACTGTTGGGAATGTAGATGCTGGATACAGCACAAAAGAATGTGCTAGGACAAGGCCAGTTGGAGGGAAAGTGCCAGCAGAAGCTTAGAACTATCTATCAAAGCACGGTATGACTAAGATGGAGCCTAGGGTTTGGAACTCAGCAAACAGCTAAAAGTCACTGTAAGTGTGAGAAAACAGCTCTTTTAGAGTTCTCACTGGATGTTTCATCAGGTCTGGACTCTACTGGAGTAGGAAAAGAATTATCTGCTCGAAAGGTGCACTTACTTCTCTTGGCATTGTAGAAGGATTTGGACAGTCTTGGCATGCTGTGATATTATGTAGTCAGCCAGAGATCCTGTGGTTTGATGAGGTTGGGGTTGTCTCAGTGGGAATGTATATGTTGTCTACAGCACAGGAGGATTTGATGGGACTAGGAATCCTATATGCTATGAATATGTTTTATTACCATTGGTTATTCAAGAAGATGCTTTGGGCAATCGATTAGTAGAATATAGCCAGGCAGGAAATCTGAACAGAGATATAGAGAGAAAGTAGGCAGAGTCAGGGAGATGCCATGTAGCTGCTGAAGGAGAAAACCAGCAGCTACCAGTGAGAGCCTTACTGGTATGGATCATAATGATACATAGATATACAAAAGGGAATCCCACATCAATATGAGCTATGTTTGGAGGGATGTGGAAAAACAGTATTTGGAACAGGGAATATTCACTAGGTTCGAACTTTAGGAGGACACGATAACTTTTCATAAGGAGTGGGGTTATTCCATTAGCCAGTACAGGTATGATAAGTGTTGGGGAACTCTCAGTGTTGGCTACAGAATAGTAGTAGCTGGTGGGATCATGCTGTGTTTTGAGATTTGTGTCCCTAAAACATGCCAAAAATCACTACTGCAGAGTGCAAGGGTCCATTCTTTGATGGGACAGGGACTATTCAATCTAGGATAAATTCCACTGAATATGGAAAACCAATTACAGAGTATGGATATCTTCACCTGGATAAATCCTGGAGGGGGACATAGGAAGTCTGGGTATGGTGTGAAGAGGTATGGGCAACTCTAAGACCCCTGTTGGTTTATCTAAATAGGATTATATCTGGCTGTAGCCCAGATGTTCTCTATAATATAGGAAAAATGTTCTAAATAGGCTGCAACATGTTGAAGCCTAAAATTCACTACTATAAGGCAAGGAGTCCAGACCAAGATTGAACATTTCTTATGGTTTCCAGGTTATACATAACAGAATGTTAAAAATCAAGTGTCTAATACTGTGTGATATTCTCAATAGGCTAGACACCAGAAGATAGGAGAACCCTGGTTATGGACTGGGCTTATGTTGGTTGTAGAAAGCCTCCTTAGGTGAGTGAGTATATTAAAGGAGGCTGTATGCTCACCACAGTAAAAGAGATATTGAGGCTAGGCTGGGTCACCTGACTTGGGATAAGGTGGAAGCCTGGAGGCCATGATTTGTTGCTACACAGCCAGACAAGATATGGACACTGGTTTGCGTATATTCATTAGGTACAGAGGAATGTGGAGATGCAAGTATTCGTGTGTGTGTGTGTGTGTGTGTGTGTGTGTGTGTATGTGTGTATGAGTGTGTGTGTGTACGGTCAACAGGCTAAGCCATGGAGTAGGAATGTTGTTTGGGAATGATTTTAGGGAAGACATTCAAGATACTAGCCAAAGATTGAGGCGGACATTTTGGACTAAACCATTGACAGGGATAGTATTGTTGAAGAATTTGGAGAAGCAAATGATCTGTCATGTGTTCTACCACAACAAAGGTACATATGTAAAAAAGGTTGAGGTGGAAAATTTGCCTTAGAGTTATTAAACAAAGTCTCCATCTAAACCCAAACTCTCTTTGCCTTCTCAATATCTTCCCCCTATCATCAAAGTGTCAGGAGTGGTACAGTCCACTATTTGTTCCTTCCTTCCCCAGGCATTCTTGTGGGTCAGAACCAGGCTTTGTGATGTCAGAACACAAGCTCACCTACTATTGGTCGAGACCTTGATGATGACTCAGGTCTGAGGGTGTGGCCTTCCCTACTCTGCCAGTTGTTCACAGCCCCTCGAGGGAGAAACAACACGCGCTCACGCGACTTGGTGATGGAGACTCTAGAAAAGGAACCTAAGGAATCACTGTCCGACATGGACCTCCCAACATCCAGTAGTGATGTTCCGATGGCAGCGAACGGGCCAGTCCTTATGGTGAAGACAAAGGCAGCTCTAAAGCAGTATCCACCTTACATGTCGTGCGGAAAGGTGAGTTGACGAACCCTACTGGAGCTCCCTCCTCTACTCATTTACTCTTACCTAAAGTCACTACCTCTCTCCTTCCTGGCATAAATCCCTTATCAATTCTCACATCTTCCGACAAAGTGTCCTTCACATGCCTCTCCTGACTTCTCCCTCTATTAACTAATTCTTGTGTTCACCTCTTGCCATTCCAGGCACACAAGAAAAGCAAACACCAGAAGCACTCCTCAAAGAAGAGGAACAAGGGAAAGAGGGAGGCCAAAGAGGCAGCTGCCCTCAAACGGAAGAAAATCAAAGTGAAAGCTGTTACTGCAATGCCTGATCCTAAGGAGGAGGAGCCTGAAAAGGAAGCCGAGGTGCACACTACTGGAGAAGCAAGCGTGGTCGGAGCAGGCGATGAGGGGGAGAGCCAATAAGATCGCCATCATGAAGACGGGGAATGCCCAAATATGGCAAAGAAAATTGCATTGGTATAAATTTCTTAAATTGAAAATAAATTCAATTTAGTTGAAAAGCTATGTGTCTTTTACAGTGACTAAAGGCGAAACGAGGAAAGGGAAGGAAAAATGATGGTTATAGGAGAAGAGAGGGAAGATGGGTGGGAGAATGGCAATGGAGAGATTTGTTCTTCACTAGGTTTGGGACAGTCATAGTGGGTTCATGGAAAGAGGGGGAGTTTGGGTTGGTAGAAGACAAGGGAGGGATTTGGATCTACAAAGGTTTGGGCATTAATTGTGGGTGCATAAAAGAGGCGAGTTTGTGTGGGAAGAAGACAAGGGAGGGATTAGGGTCTCCAAAATTTTGTGGCTTTAACGGCGAGAGCATGGAAAGAGAGGGAGTTTTGGTGGGTAGGAGACAAGGGAGGGATTTGTGTCTCCAAAGGTTTGGGCATCAATGGTGGGTGCATGGAAGACGGGGAGTTTGGGTGGGAAGAAGACAAGGGAGGGATTTGGGTCTCCAAAGTTTTGGGGCAGTAATGGTGAGGGCATGAAAAGAAAGGGAGTTTGGGTGGGAAGATGACAAGGGAGGGATTTGGGTCTCCAAAGAATTGGTCATCAATGGTGGGTGCATGGAAGAGGGGGAGTTAGGGTGGATAGAAGACAAGGAAGGGATTTGTGTCTCCAAAGGATTTGGGCAGTAATGGTGAGTGCATGAAAAGAAAGGGAACTTGGGTTGGTAGAAGACAAGGGAGGGATTTGTGTCTCCAAAGGTTTGGGCATCACTTGTGGGTGCATGGAAGAAAGGGAGTTTGGGTGTGTAGGAGACAAGGGAGGGATTTGTGTTTTTAAAGGTTTGGGCATCAATGATGGGTGCATGTAAGAGGGGGAGTTTGGGTGAGAAGAAGACAAGGGAGGGATTTTTGTCTCCAAAGGTTTGGGCATCATTGGTGGGTGCCTGGATGAGGGGGATTTTGGGGCAGTAATGGTGAGTGCATGAAAAGAAAGGGAGCATGGGTGGGTAGAAGACAAGGGAGGGATTTGGGTCTCCAAAGGTTTGGGCATCAATGGTGGTTGCATGAAAGTGGGGATGTTTGGGTTGGAAGAAGACAAGGGTGGGATTTGGGTCTCCAAAGGTTTGGGCAACAATGGTGGGTGCATGGAAGAGTGGGAGTTCGGGTGGGAAGAAGACAAGTTTTGGATTTGGGTCTCCAAAGTGTTGTGAAACAATGGTGGGTGCATGGAAGAGGGGGAGTTTGGGTGGGAAGAAGACAAGGGAGGGATTTGCGTCTCCATATGTTTGGAGCAGTAATGGTGAGTGCATGGAAAGAGAGGGAGTTTGGGTGGTTAGAAGACAAGGGAGGGATTTGTGTCTCCAAAGGTTAGGGCATCAATGGTGAGTGCATGGAAGAGAGGGAGTTTGGGTGGGTAGGAAAATGGGAAGGATTTGTGTCTCCAAAAGTTTGGGCATCAATGGTGGGTGCCTTGAAGAGGGGGATTTTGTGTGGGTAGAGACAAGGGAGGGGTTTGTGTCTCCAAAATTTTGGGGCAGTAATGGTGAGAGCTTGGAAAGAGTGGGAATATGGGTGGGTAATGCCAGGGAAGGGAGTTGGATCTCATATACTTTGGAGAGTGTAATGATGGGTAAATGATAAGAGACATTTTTGTGGGTACATGACAAGGGAAGGATTTGATTCTCAAATACTCAGGTGGCAGAAATCATGAGTATCTGTTAAGAGAGGAGTTTGGGTTATTATATGAAGGGTGGGATTAGGGTCTCAGAAAGATGGGGTCAGAAATGGTGGATATATAGCAACAGAGGGAGTATGCTGGGTAAATGACAAGGGAGGGATTTGGGTCTTATACACTTTAGGGGCAGCAATGGTGAGTATGTAGCAAGAGAAATACTTTGGATGGGCATACGACAATGGAGAGATTAGGGTCTCACAAAGCTGGTGGCAAAATGATGGGTATATGCCCAGAGAGGAGTTTGGGTAGCTGTATGACCAGGGGGTGTTTGGGTCTCTTAAGGTTTGGGGCAGAAATAATTGGTATATTTCATGAAACAGAGTTTGGGTGGGTATATGTCAAGAGAGGGGGTTTTGTTGGGCTTATAAACATGGATATATTTGGGTCTGACATGTTTGGGGGAAGAAATGGTGGTTACATCACAAGACAGGAAATTGTGTGGTTACATGAAAATAGAAGAATTTTCAGTGGGCATATGGCAAGAGAAGGATTTGGGTCACAGCAGGATGGGGGCAGACATGGTGGATATATGGCTAGCGAGGGAGTTTGGGTGAGTACATGACATGGGGCAGATTGGGCTATCACAACGTTTGGGGGAAGAAATGGTGGAAACATTATAAGAGAGAGTATTAGGTTTGGTGTATGGCTGAGGAGGAATGAGTGTCTTGGAAGGATGGGTCCAGAAATAGTGGGTACATGGCGAGAGAGGGAGTTCACTTGGTTGAATGAAAGGGAGAGATTTGTGTCTGATAAGGTTTTAGGGAAGAAATATTGGCTATATGGCAAGAGAGGTAGTGTGGATAGGCAGATGACAAAGGAGGGATGTGGTCTCATAAGGATGAAGGCAGCAACAGTGGGGAGAGAGAGAGAGAGAGAGAGAGAGAGAGAGAGAGAGAGAGATTGGGTTGGTATATAATATGGGGAGATTATGGTTTTTCAAAGTTTGATGGCAGATAAACAATTTTCATGAATTTACGATAAAGATGGATTTGATTGCGTGTATTGTATGAACCACACCTTGAACTCAAATTTCAAGTTGAGGCCTAGAAAATTGATTTAGGTGGGTATATGACACAGAAGACTCTTTGGTGTTGAAGATGGAAAATCTGACATTTTGTATACTATAGGGATAGAGGCCAGAAAAGGAATATGGTTTGATATATAAAAAGAAGAAAATTTGGGTTAGCATATGACAAAGAAGGGACTTTGGTTCCCACAGATTTGAGGGTCATACCACACATGCACTGTAAGACTCATAGAGGTAATTATGGAGCATTGAATCCAAATTGCTACATTTATCTAATCTCATAGATACGGATGAAGAAGACTGTGCTCCACCATCCATGTATTTTGCAAGATCCGGGCAAAACTTCACAGTATGAATGTCTCAACCTATCTGAGGTGAAGTGTGTGAGTGACAGTTATCCCCACAATTAGCTGTTATGTTTCCTGTTTGGCAACTTTTTTTGAATGTTGGTTTTATACCTCACCATCCAATGTAAGTAAGGAAATCTCCCCAGGAGCAATAATCACCCAGCAAACTCAAATCTACTGATCACATCTCAGTGAAAGGAATGGTAATTTGAAGTGACAGGTTTACCCTTGGTTATCCTTTATAAAAAATTTGTGTTTTAATAGGGCTTTTAGAATGGGCTGCTTACAAAACAGGCCCTCAGAAATGAAATTGTGTAGCTTGATCGATCAGAACAGTCAAATCATTGACTTCAACGTAATGAGTATTTCTACAGAAATCTCATGCCATGTAAAGCAATGTTCTCTACCCAAAGGAAAACCTTGTCTTATTAAAGAGATTTCACAAAATTCCTACTAACAAACCACCTTGCCACATAAGACTAACAATTAGACAATGATGGGTGAGCTAAGGGAGGGTAGATGCCACCTCCTGACCACAACTGCTGATATGTCAATACCCTGTCCCTCTAGCTAAACTCTAATCTCAGTTCAGGACTTCAAGATGCAAGAGACTTGAAAGGGTCTCTGGATCTCTTTATCACTAGTTAATTGGATGCTTGCCTATAATTTTAGGAAATTAATTCATGATCCTCATGGCAGGATTCAGGCAAACACGGCACTGGGCCTGTTGTTGAGTCCATACCAACTGATTCATCAGTAGTAGGTAGAGAGAGAGAGAGACGAGGCCTGATGTGGGAATGTAAACCTCAAAACCCACCCTCAGTGACATATATTATCCACAAAGGCTATATGCATTCCAGCATGGTCACACCTCCTAATTTAACAAACATTTGCACTTCTTGGTAACTAAGTAAGTATTCAAGTACATGAGAGCCTGTTTTTCATTCCCTTTCATTAACTGTCACATTTCTCTAGAAGCCAGCAACTGTCAATAGTTTGTCAGTTAGAGGTACAGACTTCTGAGCCATACCCCATAGTCAAAGATGCACTGTAGGAGGGCTCGAGAGTCTAACTGGCAAACTCCTGACAGTTGGTGGCTTCTAGAGAAGTGTGAGAGTTAATGTGGATGGAAACCATACTGGCATATATTTGAGTGCTTAGTCACCAAGCATACTGGAATATGACCTGGCCTCATCTTACACAGGCCTTTGCATGCAATCACGATGGCTCTGTATTGGTGAGAGCAATGACTCTGTCATGTCTTGAGATCACAGTTTCACTCTTGGCATCTGCAGCCTCAGACTCATAAAATCTTTTTAAATGCTCCCTGCAATGGTACCTGAGTCTTGAAGAGAGGGCTACAAATATCCCATTGCACATACTCTCATTTTTTTTCCAGGATGACCAGTTTTGAATGTCTTTTTTAAACATAATCTACTGCACCAATGTCTCTGAGGAGGTCTGAGAACTGCACTAATCTGTAGTTATCGAGATATGAATGTAGAGTGAAGCTTGATACTTCATTCATTTAACAAAATAATAGTATGAGGTTCAATACTGGGGCCTCGGATCTCCATAACCATATGTTCTCGACAAAGCTTACAGCAGCAGGCATGTGTTGCTTTCTATAGAGTAGACCTTAAATTCACTCTTAAGGAGCTGATTATTCCCAGAAAGTTTGTACCACTATTGCATTCATGGACATATCTTTCTAGGTTGTTCATTAATATAGTATGCAATATTCTTACTTTGGTACGATGACTGATGATCCTCCCAGGAGCACACCATGTAGGCTAGAGCAAAGGATGAAATACTGGGACTAAACTGGGAACTAGGATTTAGGACTTTGTTGAAGTTAGAGATCATTACCGCAAGGCAAATATTTCAGGCTACTATGGTGGCACTGCCTAAGGCTCATGATTTACACGCTACAGGATATGAAAACAGAAATATTGGGATGTATGTGGAATATCCAATAGACTACCCCTGGAAGAGAACACAGAAAGTTTGTGTATAGAGAGGGGTAGTATAGTCAACATCTAGTCCTGTGCCTGTGGATAGGGCAAGTACTAGTGGCACTCTAATTGTTCCTTATAGCACTGAAATTGGGGGTGTATGAGATTTGGGACCATGATGAAGCCTGAAGGACTCTGCTCTGAAGTATAAGTTGTTTGTCTAGGCTGGGGTACTGGTATAGATTCAGCAGGATGTGCAAAAACATTTATGATGAGTATGTAAGGGATAATTAACAGGCCTGACTCTGGAGAGGTCATGGGGAATCTGAGTACAGAGTTGGGTTGTATAGGCCGCACACAGTGTTCTGTGGCTAAGTGTTGTAACAGGAACTTCATGCAGGAACCAAGATCTTACCTATAGCAAAGAAGAACATGAAGCAAAGGATTTCGGACATTGACAAAAGTTAGAAGTCACTACAAGGATGGGTGGTGGTGGTGCATGACTTTAATCATAGCACTTGGGAGGCAGAGGCAGGAGGATCTCTGTGAGTGTGAAGCCAACCTGGTCTACAGAGCTAGTGCAAAAATAGACTTCAAAGTTACGTAGAGAAGCCTTCTCTCGAATTAAAAATAGATAGATAGATAGACAGATAGGTAGATATAAGTAAGTCATTGCGAGGGAGAACAAGCACTATTCTATGGATGCCACTAGATTGTCTGGACTCCACTAGTTTGGGAAAACAATTATCTCTGCAGAAGGGTGCATACCTCTATAGTCTTTGTAGGAGGATATGGACAGTCTGGGCATGTGTGTAAGAACGTTGAGTGCAGAGGGAGCCTAGCTGTTCACTAAAGCATAGTAGAAGTTGCTGGGCCTAAGCTTGTCTGCACACATTCAAACCTGTAGATGCCTAAAGCTCGCAAATGGAAGGCAAATGTGGTTCTAGTAGGTCAGGCTGCATGTGGAAAAACAAGTATTCATGTTTGTGTTGGTTATTACTCACTAGGCTAAACCCTGGAGGCCGAGCATGTGGGATGTCTAGGGACAAAGATAGGTGGCTTAATCATTTAAATGTCACTTGTGATTGAATGAAGGTAGAATGGTTCAAGTTGAGAGTATGGAAGTTGGATATAGCACAAAGGAATAGGCTAGGACAAGGTCAGTTGGAGGAACCAGAGTCTGCAGAAGCCTAGAGCCATCATTTACAAGGAACTCATAGCCACACTAGTCATGGTCACTGGATGTTCGACCATTCTAGTTACGCCAGAAAATAAAATGTCAGATAGGGATGTAAACACCAGGCTCACCCAGGAGGAGACCACAGGAAGTCTGTGTATTTATTGGTGTATTTTATGTGTCACAAGGCTTTCTGAAAGTAGATGTGGGTAGACAGGGCTAGGGTACATCCCTATGGGAGCATAGATGTAGGCTACAGCCAAGGACAAAATGCTTGGCATAGGCTAGGGCCAAGGAATGGGGACCTTGTTGAATTCTAGGGGTCATTACAGCAAGGCTAGGAGTCCAGACATCTGTGCCAAACTGCATGCAGCATGGGATTTATGTTTTGCATGACATGAAAACAGAAATATTGGGTTGTGTTTGGAGTTTCAGGAACTAGACTCTGGGGAGTGGATAGGAAGTTTGTGTATAGAGTGCCATGGTATAGTGAACATCTAGTCCTGTGGCCATAGATAGGACAACTATTGTAGAAAAACTAAATGTTAACTATAGCACATGAATAGATGGAGGGGCTGTGCTGGGGTGTGAGATTTTACACCCTACTGAATCCTAGAGGCACCTGTTATGTGTTATAGGTTGTCTATGTAGGCTAAAGTACTGTGATCAATTCAGCAAGTTGTAGAAAATCATGTATGATGAGTACATTTGGTGTTACTCTACAGGCTTGACTCTGGGGAGTACATGGGTATTCTGGGAAATCTGGGTATTAAGTTGTGTTGTATAGGTAGCCTAGAGTGTCCTGTGTGTAAGTGTTGTTACAGGAGATTCATGTAGGACACTATATGTTGCATTCAGCCTAAGAGACCATGGTGGGACTAAGATGGAACAAAGGATTTGGAACCCTACCAACAGCTAGAAGTCACTACTATTGAAATCTAGGGATGACACTGGATGTTCCATCCAGTCTGGACTCCACTGGATTAGAAAAACAATGATAGGATGCAGAGCAGTGCTCTGAAATCTAGACGATGGAGGAGTATTCTGATAGTCTGGGGATAGAATGGTCATGTAGGGCAGCCACAACTCCTCTGGTTCTATGAGAGATTGATAGTCTTTGTGGGAATCTAGATGCTGTCAACAGCACAGAAAAAGTTGATGGGTCTAAGAATGCCGGAGATTGCTATGGAGGCAGCTGGAGAAGACAAGGACACTGGTTGTTGCAACTTGGGTAGAACAAGCCCTCTATGTACAAAGTACTGAGTGGGTAACTAAACTAAACAAGTTAAAACCTGGGAAGACATAGAAAATCTGAATAAGGAATAATGTTCTATATTGTACCTAAAGTGTCCCGTGGATGTACTAGTGCAGGGTAAGTGCTAGCAAAGCCTAGATGTTCACGACAGAAAAGGAGGATTCCTGAGAATAGTCTGAGCTGAGTTATTTGGGACCATACTCCCGAGAAGACCCTTGAATCAAGAGGCAAACAGCCAGATTATGCAGGGGTGCTGGCTGTTAAACTCAAGCTAGATGCAGATGGATATGGAAAACAAGTATTGGTTGGTGGCATATATAAGAAGCCAGTTCCTGGAGGAGAACATTAGGAATGTGGTGGAGTAGGGTGCTGCAGGTAACACAGAGGGTACTGTGGGTGGGTGAAGGTAGCAACTTGTCTGCTGCATGTATGTCGGCAATCGCACACGTGGAAGGCCAAGATATGGGATTTCCGAAATTATAGAAGCCTAGATATTGCTACTTAGGTGATCAAACTAAATTTGTATAATGACTTTGGGAAAGAGGCTAGATCCAGGTAGAGATAGAATATGAAATATCTGGTTGTGAGGGAGTGAGTACTTACCAGGCCATACAATGGTGGAGGACTCAGGAATACAGAATTTGGATTCGGGTAAGATAGCAAAATGAGTACTATATGTAGATTCAAGCAGCGCAGGTCCTTGTAGGACAATGTATGTTGGTTGAAGGACAGGAGTAGATGCTGGGATTCGGCCCTCGCATTTGGAACTCTGTTGAATCCTGTGAGCATTACTACAACATGCAAGAATATCAGTGGCAAAAACTAGACTTGGACACTTGTAGTGACTTATGATCTGTTTGTTGGCATATGGGGAAACGCTATCTGGTAGGGGAAATATTCTGGGCTTGGTCTTTGGGGAAGATATGGAAAGTCTGGATTGGAAATGGAGTTGTGAAAGCAGGGCAACTATTTCATGCATGGGTGTAGGTGTGTTAAATTCAGGGGAGCCTAACTGTTGACTATACCAAAGAAGGAGTTGCTGGACCTAGTCTTGGCTGAAGGCTTTGAAAACCTTCACAGGCCTAAAATTTGCAAATGCAAGGCACATGAGGCAGCTGTAAGTCAGACAGCAAGTGGAAAATCAAATATTCATTTGTGTGTAGTGGGTTACTCAATTGGCTAAAGTTGGGTCCTGGTGGTTGTGGGATGTCTGGTTATATAATGAAGTGGTTTAGGCATCGGAATCATCCTGCAGATGGATTCAGGTAGGATGGTTACTGTTGGGAATGTAGATGCTGGATACAGCACAAAAGAATGTGCTAGGACAAGGCCAGTTGGAGGGAAAGTGCCAGCAGAAGCTTAGAACTATCTATCAAAGCACGGTAGGACTAAGATGGAGCCTAGGGTTTGGAACTCAGCAAACAGCTAAAAGTCACTGTAAGTGTGAGAAAACAGCTCTTTTAGACTTCTCACTGGATGTTTCATCAGGTCTGGACTCTACTGGAGTAGGAAAAGAATTATCTGCTCGAAAGGTGCACTTACTTCTCTTGGCATTGTAGAAGGATTTGGACAGTCTTGGCATGCTGTGATATTATGTAGTCAGCCAGAGATCCTGTGGTTTGATGAGGTTGGGGTTGTCTCAGTGGGAATGTATATGTTGTCTACAGCACAGGAGGATTTGATGGGACTAGGAATCCTATATGCTATGAATATGTTTTATTACCATTGGTTATTCAAGAAGATGCTTTGGGCAATCGATTAGTAGAATATAGCCAGGCAGGAAATCTGAACAGAGATATAGAGAGAAAGTAGGCAGAGTCAGGGAGATGCCATGTAGCTGCTGAAGGAGAAAACCAGCAGCTACCAGTGAGAGCCTTACTGGTATGGATCATAATGATACATAGATATACAAAAGGGAATCCCACATCAATATGAGCTATGTTTGGAGGGATGTGGAAAAACAGTATTTGGAACAGGAAATATTCACTAGGTTCGAACTTTAGGAGGACACGATAACTTTTCATAAGGAGTGGGGTTATTCCATTAGCCAGTACAGGTACGATAAGTGTTGGGGAACTCTCAGTGTTGGCTACAGAATAGTAGTAGCTGGTGGGATCATGCTGTGTTTTGAGATTTGTGTCCCTAAAACATGCCAAAAATCACTACTGCAGAGTGCAAGGGTCCATTCTTTGATGGGACAGGGACTATTCAATCTAGGATAAATTCCACTGAATATGGAAAACCAATTACAGAGTATGGATATCTTCACCTGGATAAATCCTGGAGGGGGACATAGGAAATCTGGGTATGGTGTGAAGAGGTATGGGCAACTCTAAGACCCCTGTTGGTTTATCTAAATAGGATTATATCTGGCTATAGCCCACATGTTCTCTATAATATAGGAAAAATGTTCTAAATAGGCTGCAACATGTTGAAGCCTAAAATTCACTACTATAAGGCAAGGAGTCCAGACCAAGATTGAACATTTCTTATGGTTTCCAGGTTATACATAACAGAATGTTAAAAATCAAGTGTCTAATACTGTGTGATATTCTCAATAGGCTAGACACCAGAAGATAGGAGAACCCTGGTTATGGACTGGGCTTATGTTGGTTGTAGAAAGCCTCCTTAGGTGAGTGAGTATATTAAAGGAGGCTGTATGCTCACCACAGTAAAAGAGATATTGAGGCTAGGCTGGGTCACCTGACTTGGGATAAGGTGGAAGCCTGGAGGCCATGATTTGTTGCTACACAGCCAGATAAGATATGGACACTGGTTTGCGTATATTCATTAGGTACAGAGGAATGTGGAGATGCAAGTATTCGTGTGTGTGTGTGTGTGTGTGTGTGTGTGTATGTGTGTGTGAGTGTGTGTGTGTACGGTCAACAGGCTAAGCCATGGAGTAGGAATGTTATTTGGGAATGATTTTAGGGAAGACATTCAAGATACTAGCCAAAGATTGAGGCGGACATTTTGGACTAAACCATTGACAGGGATAGTATTGTTGAAGAATTTGGAGAAGCAAATGATCTGTCATGTGTTCTACCACAACAAAGGTAGATATGTAAAAAAGGTTGAGGTGGAAAATTTGCCTTGGAGTTATTAAACAAAGTCTCCATCTAAACCCAAACTCTCTTTGCCTTCTCAATATCTTCCCCCTATCATCAAAGTGTCAGGAGTGGTACAGTCCACTATTTGTTCCTTCCTTCCCCAGGCATTCTTGTGGGTCAGAACCAGGCTTTGTGATGTCAGAGCACAAGCTCACCTACTACTGTTCGAGACCTTGATGATGACTCAGGTCTGAGGGTGTGGCCTTCCCTACTCTGCCAGTTGTTCACAGCCCCTCGAGGGAGAAACAACAAGCGCTCACGCGACTTGGTGATGGAGAGTCTAGCAAAGGACCTAAGGAATCACTGTCCGACATGGACCTCCCAACATCCAGTAGTGATGTTCCGATGGCAGCGAAAGGGCCAGTCGTTATGGTGAAGACAAAGGCAGCTCTAAAGCAGTATCCACCTTACATGTCGTGCGGAAAGGTGAGTTGACGAACCCTACTGGAGCTCCCTCCTCTACCCATTTATTCTTACCTAAAGTCACTACCTCTCTCCTTCCTGGCATAAATCCCTTATCAATTCTCACCTCTTCCGACAAAGTGTCCTTCACATGGCTCTCCTGACTTCTCCCTCTATTAACTTATTCTTGTGTTCACCTCTTGCCATTCCAGGCACACAAGAAAAGCAAACACCGGAAGCACTCCTCAAAGAAGAGGAACAAGAGAAAGAGGGAGGCCGAAGAGGCAGCTGCCCTCAAACGGAAGAAAATCAAAGTGAAAGCTCTTACTGCAATGCCTGAACCTAAGGAGGAGGAGCCTGAAATGAAGCCGAGGTGCACACTACTGGAGAAGCGAGCATTGTCGCAGCAGCCGATGAGGGGGAGAGCTAATAAGATGGCTATCATGAAGACGGGGAATGCCCAAATATGACAAAGAAAATTGCATTCGTATAAATTTCTTAAATTGAAAATAAATTCAATTTAGTTGAAAAGCTATGTGTCTTTTACAGTGACTAAAGGCGAAACCAGGAAAGGGAAGGAAAAATGATGGTTATAGGAGAAGAGAGGGAAGATGGGTGGGTGAATGGCAATGGAGAGATTTGTTCTTCACTAGGTTTCGGACAGTCATAGTGGGTTCATGGAAAGAGGGGGAGTTTGGGTTGGTAGAAGACAAGGGAGGGATTTGGGTCTACAAAGGTTTGGGCATTAATTGTGGGTGCATAAAAGAGGCGAGTTTGTGTGGGAAGAAGACAAGGGAGGGATTAGGGTCTCCAAAATTTTGTGGCTTTAACGGTGAGAGCATGGAAAGAGAGGGAGTTTTGGTGGGTAGGAGACAAGGGAGGGATTTGTGTCTCCAAAGGTTTGGGCATCAATGGTGGGTGCATGGAAGACGGGGAGTTTGGGTGGGAAGAAGACAAGGGAGGGATTTGGGTCTCCAAAGTTTTGGGGCAGTAATGGTGAGGGCATGAAAAGAAAGGGAGTTTGGGTGGGAAGATGACAAGGGAGGGATTTGGGTCTCCAAAGAATTGGTCATCAATGGAGGGTGCATGGAAGAGGGGGAGTTAGGGTGGATAGAAGACAAGGAAGGGATATGTCTCTCCAAAGGATTTGGGCAGTAATGGTGAGTGCATGAAAAGCAAGGGAACTTGGGTTGGTAGAATACAAGGGAGGGATTTGTGTCTCCAAAGGTTTGGGCATCACTTGTGGGTGCATGGAAGAAAGGGAGTTTGGGTGTGTAGGAGACAAGGGAGGGATTTGTCTTTTTAAAGGTTTGGGCATCAATGATGGGTGCATGGAAGAGGGGGAGTTTGGGTGGGAAGAAGACAAGGGAGGGATTTTTGTCTCCAAACGTTTGGGCATCATTGGTGGGTGCCAGGATGAGGGGGATTTTGGGGCAGTAATGGTGAGTGCATGAAAAGAAAGGGAGCATGGGTGGGTAGAAGACAAGGGAGGGATTTGGGTCTCCAAAGGTTTGGGCATCAATGGTGGGTGCATGAAAGTGGGGATGTTTGGGTTGGAAGAAGACAAGGGTGGGATATGGGTCTCCAAAGGTTTGGGCAACAATGGTGGGTGCATGGAAGAGGGGGGGTTCGGGTGGGAAGAAGACAAGGATGGGATTTGGGTCTCCAAAGGTTTGGAAAACAATGGTGGGTGCATGGAAGAGGGGGAGTTTGGGTGGGAAGAAGACAAGGGAGGGATTTGGGTTTCCATATGTTTGGAGCAGTAATGGTGAGTGCATGGAAAGAGAGGGAGTTTGGGTGGGTAGAAGACACGGGAGGGATTTGGGTCTCCAAATGTTTGGTCCTCAATTGTGGGTGCATGGAAGAGAGGGAGTTTGGGTGGGTAGGAATAAAGGGAGGGATTTGTGTCTCCAAAAGTTTGGGCATCAATGGTGGGTGCCTTGAAGAGGGGGATTTTGTGTGGGTAGAAGACAAGGGAGGGATTTGTGTCTCCAAAATTTTGGGGCAGTAATGGTGAGAGCTTGGAAAGAGTGGGAATATGGGTGGGTAATGCCAGGGAAGGGAGTTGTATCTCATATACTTTGGAGAGTGTAATGATGGGTAAATGATAAGAGACATTTGGGTGGGTACATGACAAGGGAAGGATTTGATTCTCAAATACTCAGGTGGCAGAAATCATGAGTATCTGTTAAGAGAGGAGTTTGGGTTATTATATGAAGGGTGGGATTAGGGTCTCAGAAAGATGGGGTCAGAAATGGTGCATATATAGCAACAGAGGGAGTATGCTGGGTAAATGACAAGGGAGGGATTTGGGTCTTATACACTTTAGGGGCAGCAATGGTGAGTATGTAGCAGGAGAAATACTTTGGTTGGGCATACGATAATGGAGAGATTAGGGTCTCACAAAGCTGGTGGCAAAATGATGGGTATATGCCCAGAGAGGAGTTTGGGTAGCTGTATGACCAGGGGGTGTTTGGGTCTCTTAAGTTTTGGGGCAGAAATAATTGGTATATTTCATGAAACAGAGTTTGGGTGGGTATATGTCAAGAGAGGGGGTTTTGTTGGGCTTATAAACATGGATATATTTGGGTCTGACATGTTTGGGGGAAGAAATGGTGGTTACATCACAAGACAGGAAATTGTGTGGTTACATGAAAATAGAAGAATTTTCAGTGGGCATATGGCAAGAGAAGGATTTGGGTCACAGCAGGATGGGGGCAGACATGGTGGATATATGGCTAGCGAGGGAGTTTGGGTGAGTACATGACATGGGGCAGATTGGGCCATCACAACGTTTGGGGGAAGAAATGGTGGAAACATTATAAGAGAGAGTATTAGGTTTGGTGTATGGCTAAGGAGGAATGAGTGTCTTGGAAGGATGGGTCCAGAAATAGTGGGTACATGGCGAGAGAGGGAGTTCACTTGGTTGAATGAAAGGGAGAGATTTGTGTCTGATAAGGTTTTAGGGAAGAAATATTGGCTATATGGCAAGAGAGGTAGTGTGGATAGGCAGATGACAAAGGAGGGATGTGGTCTCATAAGGATGAAGGCAGCAACAGTGGGGAGAGAGAGAGAGAGAGAGAGAGAGAGAGAGAGAGAGAGAGAGAGAGAGATTTGTTTGGTATATGATATGGGAGAGATTATGGTTTTTCAAAGTTTGATGGCAGATAAACAATTTTCATGAATTTATGATAAAGATGGATTTGATTGCGTGTATTGTGTGAACCACACCTTGAACTCAAATTTCAAGTTGAGGCCTAGAAAATTGATTTAGGTGGGTATATGACACAGAAGACTCTTTGGTGTTGAAGATGGAAAATCTGACATTTTGTATACTATAGGGATAGAGGCCAGAAAAGGAATATGGTTTGATATATAAAAAGAAGAAAATTTGGGTTAGCATATGACAAAGAAGGGACTTTGGTTCCCACAGATTTGAGGGTCATACCACACATGCACTGTAAGACTCATAGAGGTAATTATGGAGCAATGAATCCAAATTGCTACATTTATCTAATCTTATAGATACGGATGAAGAAGACTGTGCTCCACCATCCATGTATTTTGCAAGATCCGGGCAAAACTTCACAGTATGAATGTCTCAACCTATCTGAGGTGAAGTGTGTGAGTGACAGTTATCCCCACAATTAGCTGTTATGTTTCCTGTTTGGCAACTTTTTTTGAATGTTGGTTTTATACCTCACCATCCAATGTAAGTAAGGAAATCTCCCCAGGAGCAATAATCACCCAGCAAACTCAAATCTACTGATCACATCTCAGTGAAAGGAATGGTAATTTGAAGTGACAGGTTTACCCTTGGTTATCCTTTATAAAAAATTTGTGTTTTAATAGGGCTTTTAGAATGGGCTGCTTACATAACAGGCCTAGCAGAAATGAGGATATACTAATGAGACAATTGTGTAGCTTGATCGATCAGAACAGTCAAATCATTGACTTCAACGTAATGAGTATTTCTACAGAAATCTCATGCCAGGTAAAGCAATGTTCTCTACCCAAAGGAAAACCTTGTCTCCTTAAAGAGATTTCACACAATTCCTACTATCAAACCACCTTGCCAGATAAGACTAACAATTAGACAATGATGGGTGAGCTAAGGGAGGGTAGATGCCCCCTCTGACCACAACTGCTTATATGTCAATACCCTGTCCCTCTAGCTAAACTCTAATCTCAGTTCAGGACTTCAAGATGCAAGAGACTTGAAAGGGTCTCTGGATCTCTTTATCACTAGTTAATTGGATGCTTGCCTATAATTTTAGGAAATTAATTCATGATCATCATGTCAGGATTCAGGCAAACATGGCACTGGGCCTGTTGTTGAGTCCATACCAACTGATTCATCAGTAGTAGGTAGAGAGAGAGAGAGACGAGGCCTGATGTGGGAATGTAAACCTCAAAACCCACCCTCAGTGACATATATTATCCACAAAGGCTATATGCATTCCAGCATGGTCACACCTCCTAATTTCCCAAACAGTTGCACTTCTTGGTAACTAAGTAAGTATTCAAGTACATGAGAGCCTGTTTTTCATTCCCTTTCATTAACTGTCACATTTCTCTAGAAGCCACCAACTGTCAGTAGTTTGTCAGTTAGAGGTACAGACTTCTGAGCCATCCCCCATAGTCAAACATGCACTGTAGGAGGGCTCGAGAGTCTAACTGGCAAACTCCTGACAGTTGGTGGCTTCTAGAGAAGTGTGAGAGTTAATGTGGATGGAAACCATACTGGCATATATTTGAGTGCTTAGTCACCAAGCATACTGGAATATGACCTGGCCTCATCTTACACAGGCCTTTGCATGCAATCACGACGGCTCTGTATTGGTGAGAGCAATGACTCTGTCATGTCTTGAGATCACAATTTCACTCTTGGCATCTGCAGCCTCAGACTCATAAAATCTTTTTAAATGCTCCCTGCAATGGTACCTGAGTCTTGAAGAGAGGGCTACAAATATCCCATTGCACATACTCTCATTTTTTTTCCAGGATGACCAGTTTTGAATGTCTTTTTTAAACATAATCTACTGCACCAAGGTCTCTGAGGAGGTCTGAGAACTGCACTAATCTGTAGTTATCGAGGTATGAATGTAGAGTGAAGCTTGATACTTCATTCATTTAACAAAATAATAGTATGAGGTTCATTACTGGGGCCTTGGATCTCCATAACCATGTGTTCTCGACAAACCTTACAGCAGCAGGCATGTGTTGCTTTCTGTAGAGTAGACCTTAAATTCACTCTTAAGGAGCTGATTATTCCCAGAAAGTTTGTACCACTATTGCATTCATGGACATATCTTTCTAGGTTGTTCATTAATATAGTATGCAATATTCTTAGTTTGGTACGACGACTGATGATCCTCCCAGGAGCACACCATGTAGGCTAGAGCAAAGGATGAAATACTGGGACTAAACTGGGAACTAGGATTTAGGACTTTGATGAAGTTAGAGATCATTACCGCAAGGCAAAGATTTCAGGCTACTATGGTGGCACTGCCTAAGGCTCATGATTTACACGCTACAGGATATGAAAACAGAAATATTGGGATGTATGTGGAATATCCAATAGACTACCCCTGGAAGAGAACACAGAAAGTTTGTGTATAGAGAGGGGTAGTATAGTCAACATCTAGTCCTGTGCCTGTGGATAGGGCAAGTACTAGTGGCACTCTAATTGTTCCTTATAGCACTGAAATTGGGGGTGTATGAGATTTGGGACCATGATGAAGCCTGAAGGACTCTGCTCTGAAGTATAAGTTGTTTGTCTAGGCTGGGGTACTGGTATAGATTCAGCAGGATGTGCAAAAACATTTATGATGAGTATGTTAGGGATAATTAACAGGCCTGACTCTGGAGAGGTCATGGGGAATCTGAGTACAGAGTTGGGTTGTATAGGCAGCACACAGTGTTCTGTGGCTAAGTGTTGTAACAGGAACTTCATGCAGGAACCAAGATCTTACCTATAGCAAAGAAGAACATGAAGCAAAGGATTTCGGACATTGACAAAAGTTAGAAGTCACTACAAGGATGGGTGGTGGTGGTGCATGACTTTAATCATAGCACTTGGGAGGCAGAGGCAGGAGGATCTCTGTGAGTGTGAAGCCAACCTGGTCTACAGAGCTAGTGCAAAAATAGACTTCAAAGTTACGTAGAGAAGCCTTCTCTCGAATTAAAAATAGATAGATAGATAGATAGATAGATAGATAGATAGATAGATAGATAGATAGACAGATAGGTAGATATAAGAAAGTCATTGCGAGGGAGAACAAGCACTATTCTAGGGATGCCACTAGATTGTCTGGACTCCACTAGTTTGGGAAAACAATTATCTCTGCAGAAGGGTGCATACCTCTATAGTCTTTGTAGGAGGATATGGACAGTCTGGGCATGTGTGCAAGAACGTTGAGTGCAGAGGGAGCCTAGCTGTTCACAAAAGCATAGTAGAAGTTGCTGGGCCTAAGCTTGTCTGCACACATTCAAACCTGTAGATGCCTAAAGCTCGCAAATGGAAGGCAAATGTGGTTCTAGTAGGTCAGGCTGCATGTGGAAAAACAAGTATTCATGTTTGTGTTGGTTATTACTCACTAGGCTAAACCCTGGAGGCCAAGCATGTGGGATGTCTAGGGACAAAGATAGGTGGCTTAATCATTTAAATGTCACTTGTGATTGAATGAAGGTAGAATGGTTCAAGTTGAGAGTATGGAAGTTGGATATAGCACAAAGGAATAGGCTAGGACAAGGTCAGTTGGAGGAACCAGAGTCTGCAGAAGCCTAGAGCCATCAAGTACAAGGAACTCATAGCCACACTAGTCATGGTCACTGGATGTTCGACCATTCTAGTTACGCCAGAAAATAAAATGTCAGATAGGGATGTAAACACCAGGCTCACCCAGGAGGAGACCACAGGAAGTCTGTGTATTTATTGGTGTATTTTATGTGTCACAAGGCTTTCTGAAAGTAGATGTGGGTAGACAGGGCTAGGGTACATCCCTATGGGAGCATAGATGTAGGCTACAGCCAAGGACAAAATGCTTGGCATAGGCTAGGGCCAAGGAATGGGGACCTTGTTGAATTCTAGGGGTCATTACAGCAAGGCTAGGAGTCCAGACATCTGTGCCAAACTGCATGCAGCATGGGATTTATGTTTTGCATGACATGAAAACAGAAATATTGGGTTGTGTTTGGAGTTTCAGTAACTAGACTCTGGGGAGTGGATAGGAAGTTTGTGTATAGAGTGCCATGGTATAGTGAACATCTAGTCCTGTGGCCATAGATAGGACAACTATTGTAGAAAAACTAAATGTTAACTATAGCACATGAATAGATGGAGGGGCTGTGCTGGGGTGTGAGATTTTACACCCTACTGAATCCTAGAGGCACCTGTTATGTGTTATAGGTTGTCTATGTAGGCTAAAGTACTGTGATCAATTCAGCAAGTTGTAGAAAATCATGTATGATGGGTACATTTGGTGTTACTCTACAGGCTTGACTCTGGGGAGTACATGGGTATTCTGGGTAATCTGGGTATTAAGTTGTGTTGTATAGGTAGCCTAGAGTGTCCTGTGTGTAAGTGTTGTTTCAGGAGATTCATGCAGGACACTATATGTTGCATTCAGCCTAAGAGACCATGGTGGGACTAAGATGGAACAAAGGATTTGGAACCCTACCAAAAGCTAGAAGTCACTACTATTGAAATCTAGGGATGACGCTGGATGTTCCATCCAGTCTGGACTCCACTGGATTAGAAAAACAATGATAGGATGCAGAGCAGTGCTCTGAAATCTAGACGATGGAGGAGTATTCTGATAGTCTGGGGATAGAATGGTCATGTAGGGCAGCCACAACTCCTCTGGTTCTATGAGAGACTGATAGTCTTTGTGGGAATCTAGATGCTGTCAACAGCACAGAAAAAGTTGATGGGTCTAAGAATGCCGGAGATTGCTATAGAGGAAGCTGGAGAAGACCAGGACACTGGTTGTTGCAACTTGGGTAGATCAAGCCCTCTATGTACAAAGTACTGAGTGGGTAACTAAACTAAACAAGTTAAAACCTGGGAAGACATAGAAAATCTGAATAAGGAATAACGCTCTATACTGTACTTAAAGTGTCCCGTGCATATATTGGTGCAGGGTAAGTGCTAGCAAAGCCTAGATGTTCACGACAGAAAAGGAGGATTCCTGAGAATAGTCTGAGCTGAGTTATTTGGGACCATTCTCCCTAGAAGACCCTTGACTCAAGAGGCAAACAGCCAGATTATGCAGGGGTGCTAGATGTTAAACCCAAGCTAGATGCAGATGGATATGGAGAACAAGTATTGGTTGGTGGCTTATATAAGAAGCCAGTTCCTGGAGGAGAACATTAGGAATGTGGTAGAGTAGGGTGCTGCAGGTAACACAGAGGGTACTGTGGGTGGGTGAAGGTAGCAACTTGTCTGCTGCATGTATGTCGGCAATCGCACACGTGGAAGGCCAAGACATGGGATTTCCGAAATTATAGAAGCCTAGATATTGCTACTTAGGTTATCAAACTAAATTTGTATAATGACTTTGGGAAAGAGGCTAGATCCAGGTAGAGATAGAATATGAAATATCTGGTTGTGAGGGAGTGAGTACTTACCAGGCCATACCATGGTGGAGGACTCAGGAATACAGAATTTGGTTTCGGGTAAGATAGCAAAATGAGTACTATATGTAGATTCAAGCAGCGCAGGTCCTTGTAGGACAATGTATGTTGGTTGGACGACAGGAGTAGATGCTGGGATTCGGCCCTCGCATTTGGAACTCTGTTGAATCCTGTGAGCATTACTACAACATGCAAGAATATCAGTGGCAAAAACTAGACTTGGACACTTGTAGTGACTTATGATCTGTTTGTTGGCATATGGGGAAACGCTATCTGGTAGGGGAAATATTCTGGGCTTGGCCTTTGGGGAAGATATGGAAAGTCTGGATTGGAAATGGAGTTGTGAAAGCAGGGCAACTATTTCATGCATGCGTGTAGGTGTGTTAAATTAGGGGAGCCTAACTGTTGACTATACCAAAGAAGGAGTTGCTGGACCTAGTCTTGGCTGAAGGCTTTGAAAACCTTCACAGGCCTAAAATTTGCAAATGCAAGGCACATGAGGCAGCTGTAAGTCAGACAGCATGTGGAAAATCAAATATTCACTTGTGTGTAGTGGGTTACTCAATTGGCTAAAGTTGGGTCCTGGTGGTTGTGGGATGTCTGGTTATATAATGAAGTGGTTTAGGCATCGGAATCATCCTGCAGATGGATTCAGGTAGGATGGTTACTGTTGGGAATGTAGATGCTGGATACAGCACAAAAGAATGTGCTAGGACAAGGCCAGTTGGAGGGAAAGTGCCAGCAGAAGCTTAGAACTATCTATCAAAGCACGGTAGGACTAAGATGGAGCCTAGGGTTTGGAACTCAGCAAACAGCTAAAAGTCACTATAAGTGTGAGAAAACTGCTCTTTTAGAGTTCTCACTGGATGTTTCATCAGGTCTGGACTCTACTGGAGTAGGAAAAGAATTATCTGCTCGAAAGGTGCACTTAGTTCTCTTGGCATTGTAGAAGGATTTGGACAGTCTTGGCATGCTGTGATATTATGTAGTCAGCCAGAGATCCTGTGGTTTGATGAGGTTGGGGTTGTCTCAGTGGGAATGTATATGTTGTCTACAGCACAGGAGGATTTGATGGGACTAGGAATCCTATATGCTATGAATATGTTTTATTACCATTGGTTATTCAAGAAGATGCTTTGGGCAATCGATTAGTAGAATATAGCCAGGCAGGAAATCTGAACAGAGATATAGAGAGAAAGTAGGCAGAGTCAGGGAGATGCCATGTAGCTGCTGAAGGAGAAAACCAGCAGCTACCAGTGAGAGCCTTACTGGTATGGATCATAATGATACATAGATATACAAAAGGGAATCCCACATCAATATGAGCTATGTTTGGAGGGATGTGGAAAAACAGTATTTGGAACAGGAAATATTCACTAGGTTCGAACTTTAGGAGGACACGATAACTTTTCATAAGGAGTGGGGTTATTCCATTAGCCAGTACAGGTATGATAAGTGTTGGGGAACTCTCAGTGTTGGCTACAGAATAGTAGTAGCTGGTGGGATCATGCTGTGTTTTGAGATTTGTGTCCCTAAAACATGCCACAAATCACTACTGCAGAGTGCAAGGGTCCATTCTTTGATGGGACAGGGACTATTCAATCTAGGATAAATTCCACTGAATATGGAAAACCAATTACAGAGTATGGATATCTTCACCTGGATAAATCCTGGAGGGGGACATAGGAAGTCTGGGTATGGTGTGAAGAGGTATGGGCAACTCTAAGACCCCTGTTGGTTTATCTAAATAGGATTATATCTGGCTGTAGCCCAGATGTTCTCTATAATATAGGAAAAATGTTCTAAATAGGCTGCAACATGTTGAAGCCTAAAATTCACTACTATAAGGCAAGGAGTCCAGACCAAGATTGAACATTTCTTATGGTTTCCAGGTTATACATAACAGAATGTTAAAAATCAAGTGTCTAATACTGTGTGATATTCTCAATAGGCTAGACACCAGAAGATAGGAGAACCCTGGTTATGGACTGGGCTTATGTTGGTTGTAGAAAGCCTCCTTAGGTGAGTGAGTATATTAAAGGAGGCTGTATGCTCACCACAGTAAAAGAGATATTGAGGCTAGGCTGGGTCACCTGACTTGGGATAAGGTGGAAGCCTGGAGGCCATGATTTGTTGCTACACAGCCAGACAAGATATGGACACTGGTTTGCGTATATTCATTAGGTACAGAGGAATGTGGAGATGCAAGTATTCGTGTGTGTGTGTGTGTGTGTGTGTATGTGTGAGTGAGTGTGTGTGTGTACGGTCAACAGGCTAAGCCATGGAGTAGGAATGTTATTTGGGAATGATTTTAGGGAAGACATTCAAGATACTAGCCAAAGATTGAGGCGGACATTTTGGACTAAACCATTGACAGGGAGAGTATTGTTGAAGAATTTGGAGAAGCAAATGATCTGTCATGTGTTCTACCACAACAAAGGTAGATATGTAAAAAAGGTTGAGGTGGAAAATTTGCCTTGGAGTTATTCAACAAAGTCTCCATCTAAACCCAAACTCTCTTTGCCTTCTCAATATCTTCCCCCTATCATCAAAGTGTCAGGAGTGGTACAGTCCACTATTTGTTCCTTCCTTCCCCAGGCATTCTTGTGGGTCAGAACCAGGCTTTGTGATGTCAGAGCACAAGCTCACCTACTACTGGTCGAGACCTTGATGATGACTCAGGTCTGAGGGTGTGGCCTTCCCTACTCTGCCAGTTGTTCACAGCCCCTCGAGGGAGAAACAACACGCGCTCACGCGACTTGGTGATGGAGAGTCTAGCAAAGGAACCTAAGGAATCACTGTCTGACATGGACCTCCCAACATCCAGTAGTGATGTTCCAATGGCAGCGAATGGGCCAGTCCTTATGGTGAAGACAAAGGCAGCTCTAAAGCAGTATCCACCTTACATGTCGTGCAGAAAGGTGAGTTGACGAACCCTACTGGAGCTCCCTCCTCTACTCATTTACTCTTACCTAAAGTCACTACCTCTCTCCTTCCTGGCATAAATCCCTTATCAATTCTCACCTCTTCCGACAAAGTGTCCTTCACTTGCCTCTCCTGACTTCTCCCTCTATTAACTAATTCTTGTGTTCACCTCTTGCCATTCCAGGCCCACAAGAAAAGCAAACACCGGAAGCACTCCTCATAGAAGAGGAACAAGAGAAAGAGGGAGGCCGAAGAGGCAGCTGCCCTCAAACGGAAGAAAATCAAAGTGAAAGCTGTTACTGCAATGCCTGAACCTAAGGAGGAGGAGCCTGAAAAGGAAGCCGAGGTGCACACTACTGGAGAAGCAAGCGTGGTCGCAGCAGCCGATGAGGGGGAGAGCCAATAAGATGGCTATCATGAAGACGGGGAATGCCCAAATATGACAAAGAAAATTGCATTGGTATAAATTTCTTAAATTGAAAATAAATTCAATTTAGTTGAAAAGCTATGTGTCTTTTACAGTGACTAAAGGCGAAACCAGGAAAGGGAAGGAAAAATGATGGTTATAGGAGAAGAGAGGGAAGATGGGTGGGTGAATGGCAATGGAGAGATTTGTTCTTCACTAGGTTTGGGACAGTCATAGTGGGTTCATGGAAAGAGGGGGAGTTTGGGTTGGTAGAAGACAAGGGAGGGATTTGGGTCTACAAAGGTTTGGGCATTAATTGTGGGTGCATAAAAGAGGCGAGTTTGTGTGGGAAGAAGACAAGGGAGGGATTAGGGTCTCCAAAATTTTGTGGCTTTAACGGTGAGAGCATGGAAAGAGAGGGAGTTTTGGTGGGTAGGAGACAAGGGAGGGATTTGTGTCTCCAAAGGTTTGGGCATCAATGGTGGGTGCATGGAAGACGGGGAGTTTGGGTGGGAAGAAGACAAGGGAGGGATTTGGGTCTCCAAAGTTTTGGAGCAGTAATGGTGAGGGCATGAAAAGAAAGGGAGTTTGGGTGGGAAGATGACAAGGGAGGGATTTGGGTCTTATACACTTTAGGGGCAGCAATGGTGAGTATGTAGCAGGAGAAATACTTTGGATGGGCATACGACAATGGAGAGATTAGGGTCTCACAAAGCTGGTGGCAAAATTATGGGTATATGCCCAGAGAGGAGTTTGGGTAGCTGTATGACCAGGGGGTGTTTGGGTCTCTTAAGGTTTGGGGCAGAAATAATTGGTATATTTCATGAAACAGAGTTTGGGTGGGTATATGTCAAGAGAGGGGGTTTTGTTGGGCTTATAAACATGGATATATTTGGGTCTGACATGTTTGGGGGAAGAAATGGTGGTTACATCACAAGACAGGAAATTGTGTGGTTACATGAAAATAGAAGAATTTTCAGTGGGCATATGGCAAGAGAAGGATTTGGGTCACAGCAGGATGGGGGCAGACATGGTGGATATATGGCTAGCGAGGGAGTTTGGGTGAGTACATGACATGGGGCAGATTGGGCCATCACAACGTTTGGGGGAAGAAATGGTGGAAACATTATAAGAGAGAGTATTAGGTTTGGTGTATGGCTAAGGAGGAATGAGTGTCTTGGAAGGATGGGTCCAGAAATAGTGGGTACATGGCAAGAGAGGGAGTTCACTTGGTTGAATGAAAGGGAGAGATTTGTGTCTGATAAGGTTTTAGGGAAGAAATGTTGGCTATATGGCAAGAGAGGTAGTGTGGATAGGCAGATGACAAAGGAGGGATGTGGTCTCATAAGGATGAAGGCAGCAACAGTGGGGAGAGAGAGAGAGAGAGAGAGAGAGAGAGAGAGAGAGAGAGAGAGAGATTGGGTTGGTATATGATATGGGAGAGATTATGGTTTTTCAAAGTTTGATGGCAGATAAACAATTTTCATGAATTTATGATAAAGATGGATTTGATTGCGTGTATTGTGTGAACCACACCTTGAACTCAAATTTCAAGTTGAGGCCTAGAAAATTGATTTAGGTGGGTATATGACACAGAAGACTCTTTGGTGTTGAAGATGGAAAATCTGACATTTTGTATACTATAGGGATAGAGGCCAGAAAAGGAATATGGTTTGATATATAAAAAGAAGAAAATTTGGGTTAGCATATGACAAAGAAGGGACTTTGGTTCCCACAGATTTGAGGGTCATACCACACATGCACTGTAAGACTCATAGAGGTAATTATGGAGCATTGAATCCAAATTGCTACATTTATCTAATCTTATAGATACGGATGAATAAGACTGTGCTCCACCATCCATGTATTTTGCAAGATCCGGGCAAAACTTCACAGTATGAATGTCTCAACCTATCTGAGGTGAAGTGTGTGAGTGACAGTTATCCCCACAATTAGCTGTTATGTTTCCTGTTTGGCAACTTTTTTTGAATGTTGGTTTTATACGTCACCATCCAATGTAAGTAAGGAAATCTCCCCAGGAGCAATAATCACCCAGCAAACTCAAATCTACTGATCACATCTCAGTGAAAGGAATGGTAATTTGAAGTGACAGGTTTACCCTTGGTTATCCTTTATAAAAAATTTGTGTTTTAATAGGGCTTTTAGAATGGGCTGCTTACATAACAGGCCTAGCAGAAATGAGGATATACTAATGAGACAATTGTGTAGCTTGATCGATCAGAACAGTCAAATCATTGACTTCAACGTAATGAGTATTTCTACAGAAATCTCATGCCAGGTAAAGCAATGTTCTCTACCCAAAGGAAAACCTTGTCTCCTTAAAGAGATTTCACACAATTCCTACTATCAAACCACCTTGCCAGATAAGACTAACAATTAGACAATGATGGGTGAGCTAAGGGAGGGTAGATGCCCCCTCTGACCACAACTGCTTATATGTCAATACCCTGTCCCTCTAGCTAAACTCTAATCTCAGTTCAGGACTTCAAGATGCAAGAGACTTGAAAGGGTCTCTGGATCTCTTTATCACTAGTTAATTGGATGCTTGCCTATAATTTTAGGAAATTAATTCATGATCATCATGTCAGGATTCAGGCAAACATGGCACTGGGCCTGTTGTTGAGTCCATACCAACTGATTCATCAGTAGTAGGTAGAGAGAGAGAGAGATGAGGCCTGATGTGGGAATGTAAACCTCAAAACCCACCCTCAGTTACATATATTATCCACAAAGGCTATATGCATTCCAGCATGGTCACACCTCCTAATTTCCCAAACAGTTGCACTTCTTGGTAACTAAGTAAGTATTCAAGTACATGAGAGCCTGTTTTTCATTCCCTTTCATTAACTGTCACATTTCTCTAGAAGCCACCAACTGTCAGTAGTTTGTCAGTTAGAGGTACAGACTTCTGAGCCATCCCCCATAGTCAAAGATGCACTGTAGGAGGGCTCGAGAGTCTAACTGGCAAACTCCTGACAGTTGGTGGCTTCTAGAGAAGTGTGAGAGTTAATGTGGATGGAAACCATACTGGCATATATTTGAGTGCTTAGTCACCAAGCATACTGGAATATGACCTGGCCTCATCTTACACAGGCCTTTGCATGCAATCACCATGGCTCTGTATTTGTGAGAGCAATGACTCTGTCATGTCTTGAGATCACAATTTCACTCTTGGCATCTGCAGCCTCAGACTCATAAAATCTTTTTAAATGCTCCCTGCAATGGTACCTGAGTCTTGAAGAGAGGGCTACAAATATCCCATTGCACATACTCTCATTTTTTTTCCAGGATGACCAGTTTTGAATGTCTTTTTTAAACATAATCTACTGCACCAAGGTCTCTGAGGAGGTCTGAGAACTGCACTAATCTGTAGTTATCGAGGTATGAATGTAGAGTGAAGCTTGATACTTCATTCATTTAACAAAATAATAGTATGAGGTTCATTACTGGGGCCTTGGATCTCCATAACCATGTGTTCTCGACAAACCTTACAGCAGCAGGCATGTGTTGCTTTCTGTAGAGTAGACCTTAAATTCACTCTTAAGGAGCTGATTATTCCCAGAAAGTTTGTACCACTATTGCATTCATGGACATATCTTTCTAGGTTGTTCATTAATATAGTATGCAATATTCTTAGTTTGGTACGACGACTGATGATCCTCCCAGGAGCACACCATGTAGGCTAGAGCAAAGGATGAAATACTGGGACTAAACTGGGAACTAGGATTTAGGACTTTGATGAAGTTAGAGATCATTACCGCAAGGCAAAGATTTCAGGCTACTATGGTGGCACTGCCTAAGGCTCATGATTTACACGCTACAGGATATGAAAACAGAAATATTGGGATGTATGTGGAATATCCAATAGACTACCCCTGGAAGAGAACACAGAAAGTTTGTGTATAGAGAGGGGTAGTATAGTCAACATCTAGTCCTGTGCCTGTGGATAGGGCAAGTACTAGTGGCACTCTAATTGTTCCTTATAGCACTGAAATTGGGGGTGTTGAGATTTGGGACCATGATGAAGCCTGAAGGCCTCTGCTCTGAAGTATAAGTTGTTTGTCTAGGCTGGGGTACTGGTATAGATTCAGCAGGATGTGCAAAAACATTTATGATGAGTATGTTAGGGATAATTAACAGGCCTGACTCTGGAGAGGTCATGGGGAATCTGAGTACAGAGTTGGGTTGTATAGGCAGCACACAGTGTTCTGTGGCTAAGTGTTGTAACAGGAACTTCATGCAGGAACCAAGATCTTACCTATAGCAAAGAGAAACATGAAGCAAAGGATTTCGGACATTGACAAAAGTTAGAAGTCACTACAAGGATGGGTGGTGGTGGTGCATGACTTTAATCATAGCACTTGGGAGGCAGAGGCAGGAGGATCTCTGTGAGTGTGAAGCCAACCTGGTCTACAGAGCTAGTGCAAAAATAGACTTCAAAGTTACGTAGAGAAGCCTTCTCTCGAATTAAAAATAGATAGATAGATAGATAGATAGATATATAGATAGATAGATAGATAGACAGATAGGTAGATATAAGAAAGTCATTGCGAGGGAGAACAAGCACTATTCTAGGGATGCCACTAGATTGTCTGGACTCCACTAGTTTGGGAAAACAATTATCTCTGCAGAAGGGTGCATACCTCTATAGTCTTTGTAGGAGGATATGGACAGTCTGGGCATGTGTGCAAGAACGTTGAGTGCAGAGGGAGCCTAGCTGTTCACAAAAGCATAGTAGAAGTTGCTGGGCCTAAGCTTGTCTGCACACATTCAAACCTGTAGATGCCTAAAGCTCGCAAATGGAAGGCAAATGTGGTTCTAGTAGGTCAGGCTGCATGTGGAAAAACAAGTATTCATGTTTGTGTTGGTTATTACTCACTAGGCTAAACCCTGGAGGCCAAGCATGTGGGATGTCTAGGGACAAAGATAGGTGGCTTAATCATTTAAATGTCACTTGTGATTGAATGAAGGTAGAATGGTTCAAGTTGAGAGTATGGAAGTTGGATATAGCACAAAGGAATAGGCTAGGACAAGGTCAGTTGGAGGAACCAGAGTCTGCAGAAGCCTAGAGCCATCAAGTACAAGGAACTCATAGCCACACTAGTCATGGTCAATGGATGTTCGACCATTCTAGTTACGCCAGAAAATAAAATGTCAGATAGGGATGTAAACACCAGGCTCACCCAGGAGGAGACCACAGGAAGTCTGTGTATTTATTGGTGTATTTTATGTGTCACAAGGCTTTCTGAAAGTAGATGTGGGTAGACAGGGCTAGGGTACATCCCTATGGGAGCATAGATGTAGGCTACAGCCAAGGACAAAATGCTTGGCATAGGCTAGGGCCAAGGAATGGGGACCTTGTTGAATTCTAGGGGTCATTACAGCAAGGCTAGGAGTCCAGACATCTGTGCCAAACTGCATGCAGCATGGGATTTATGTTTTGCATGACATGAAAACAGAAATATTGGGTTGTGTTTGGAGTTTCAGGAACTAGACTCTGGGGAGTGGATAGGAAGTTTGTGTATAGAGTGCCATGGTATAGTGAACATCTAGTCCTGTGGCCATAGATAGGACAACTATTGTAGAAAAACTAAATGTTAACTATAGCACATGAATAGATGGAGGGCTGTGCTGGGGTGTGAGATTTTACACCCTACTGAATCCTAGAGGCACCTGTTATGTGTTATAGGTTGTCTATGTAGGCTAAAGTACTGTGATCAATTCAGCAAGTTGTAGAAAATCATGTATGATGGGTACATTTGGTGTTACTCTACAGGCTTGACTCTGGGGAGTACATGGGTATTCTGGGTAATCTGGGTATTAAGTTGTGTTGTATAGGTAGCCTAGAGTGTCCTGTGTGTAAGTGTTGTTTCAGGAGATTCATGCAGGACACTATATGTTGCATTCAGCCTAAGAGACCATGGTGGGACTAAGATGGAACAAAGGATTTGGAACCCTACCAAAAGCTAGAAGTCACTACTATTGAAATCTAGGGATGACGCTGGATGTTCCATCCAGTCTGGACTCCACTGGATTAGAAAAACAATGATAGGATGCAGAGCAGTGCTCTGAAATCTAGACGATGGAGGAGTATTCTGATAGTCTGGGGATAGAATGGTCATGTAGGGCAGCCACAACTCCTCTGGTTCTATGAGAGACTGATAGTCTTTGTGGGAATCTAGATGCTGTCAACAGCACAGAAAAAGTTGATGGGTCTAAGAATGCCGGAGATTGCTATAGAGGAAGCTGGAGAAGACCAGGACACTGGTTGTTGCAACTTGGGTAGATCAAGCCCTCTATGTACAAAGTACTGAGTGGGTAACTAAACTAAACAAGTTAAAACCTGGGAAGACATAGAAAATCTGAATAAGGAATAACGCTCTATACTGTACTTAAAGTGTCCCGTGCATATATTGGTGCAGGGTAAGTGCTAGCAAAGCCTAGATGTTCACGACAGAAAAGGAGGATTCCTGAGAATAGTCTGAGCTGAGTTATTTGGGACCATTCTCCCTAGAAGACCCTTGACTCAAGAGGCAAACAGCCAGATTATGCAGGGGTGCTAGATGTTAAACCCAAGCTAGATGCAGATGGATATGGAGAACAAGTATTGGTTGGTGGCTTATATAAGAAGCCAGTTCCTGGAGGAGAACATTAGGAATGTGGTAGAGTAGGGTGCTGCAGGTAACACAGAGGGTACTGTGGGTGGGTGAAGGTAGCAACTTGTCTGCTGCATGTATGTCGGCAATCGCACACGTGGAAGGCCAAGACATGGGATTTCCGAAATTATAGAAGCCTAGATATTGCTACTTAGGTTATCAAACTAAATTTGTATAATGACTTTGGGAAAGAGGCTAGATCCAGGTAGAGATAGAATATGAAATATCTGGTTGTGAGGGAGTGAGTACTTACCAGGCCATACCATGGTGGAGGACTCAGGAATACAGAATTTGGTTTCGGGTAAGATAGCAAAATGAGTACTATATGTAGATTCAAGCAGTGCAGGTCCTTGTAGGACAATGTATGTTGGTTGGAGGACAGGAGTAGATGCTGGGATTCGGCCCTCGCATTTGGAACTCTGTTGAATCCTGTGAGCATTACTACAACATGCAAGAATATCAGTGGCAAAAACTAGACTTGGACACTTGTAGTGACTTATGATCTGTTTGTTGGCATATGGGGAAACGCTATCTGGTAGGGGAAATATTCTGGGCTTGGCCTTTGGGGAAGATATGGAAAGTCTGGATTGGAAATGGAGTTGTGAAAGCAGGGCAACTATTTCATGCATGGGTGTAGGTGTGTTAAATTAGGGGAGCCTAACTGTTGACTATACCAAAGAAGGAGTTGCTGGACCTAGTCTTGGCTGAAGGCTTTGAAAACCTTCACAGGCCTAAAATTTGCAAATGCAAGGCACATGAGGCAGCTGTAAGTCAGACAGCATGTGGAAAATCAAATATTCACTTGTGTGTAGTGGGTTACTCAATTGGCTAAAGTTGGGTCCTGGTGGTTGTGGGATGTCTGGTTATATAATGAAGTGGTTTAGGCATCGGAATCATCCTGCAGATGGATTCAGGTAGGATGGTTACTGTTGGGAATGTAGATGCTGGATACAGCACAAAAGAATGTGCTAGGACAAGGCCAGTTGGAGGGAAAGTGCCAGCAGAAGCTTAGAACTATCTATCAAAGCACGGTAGGACTAAGATGGAGCCTAGGGTTTGGAACTCAGCAAACAGCTAAAAGTCACTATAAGTGTGAGAAAACAGCTCTTTTAGAGTTCTCACTGGATGTTTCATCAGGTCTGGACTCTACTGGAGTAGGAAAAGAATTATCTGCTCGAAAGGTGCACTTACATCTCTTGGCATTGTAGAAGGATTTGGACAGTCTTGGCATGCTGTGATATTATGTAGTCAGCCAGAGATCCTGTGGTTTGATGAGGTTGGGGTTGTCTCAGTGGGAATGTATATGTTGTCTACAGCACAGGAGGATTTGATGGGACTAGGAATCCTATATGCTATGAATATGTTTTATTACCATTGGTTATTCAAGAAGATGCTTTGGGCAATCGATTAGTAGAATATAGCCAGGCAAGAAATCTGAACAGAGATATAGAGAGAAAGTAGGCAGAGTCAGGGAGATGCCATGTAGCTGCTGAAGGAGAAAACCAGCAGCTACCAGTGAGAGCCTTACTGGTATGGATCATAATGATACATAGATATACAAAAGGGGATCCCACATCAATATGAGCTATGTTTGGAGGGATGTGGAAAAACAGTATTTGGAACAGGAAATATTCACTAGGTTCGAACTTTAGGAGGACACGATAACTTTTCATAAGGAGTGGGGTTATTCCATTAGCCAGTACAGGTATGATAAGTGTTGGGGAACTCTCAGTGTTGGCTACAGAATAGTAGTAGCTGGTGGGATCATGCTGTGTTTTGAGATTTGTGTCCCTAAAACATGCCAAAAATCACTACTGCAGAGTGCAAGGGTCCATTCTTTGATGGGACAGGGACTATTCAATCTAGGATAAATTCCACTGAATATGGAAAACCAATTACAGAGTATGGATATCTTCACCTGGATAAATCCTGGAGGGGGACATAGGAAGTCTGGGTATGGTGTGAAGAGGTATGGGCAACTCTAAGACCCCTGTTGGTTTATCTAAATAGGATTATATCTGGCTGTAGCCCAGATGTTCTCTATAATATAGGAAAAATGTTCTAAATAGGCTGAAACATGTTGAAGCCTAAAATTCACTACTATAAGGCAAGGAGTGCAGACCAAGATTGAAAATTTCTTATGGTTTCCAGGTTATACATAACAGAATGTTAAAAATCAAGTGTCTAATACTGTGTGTTATTCTCAATAGGCTAGACACCAGAAGATAGGAGAACCCTGGTTATGGACTGGGCTTATGTTGGTTGTAGAAAGCCTCCTTAGGTGAGTGAGTATATTAAAGGAGGCTGTATGCTCACCACAGTAAAAGAGATATTGAGGCTAGGCTGGGTCACCTGACTTGGGATAAGGTGGAAGACTGGAGGCCATGATTTGTTGCTACACAGCCAGACAAGATATGGACACTGGTTTGCATATATTCATTAGGTACAGAGGAATGTGGAGATGCAAGTATTCGTGTGTGTGTGTGTGTGTGTGTGTGTGTGTGTGTGTGTGTGTATGTGTGTGAGTGTGTGTGTGTGTACGGTCAACAGGCTAAGCCATGGAGTAGGAATGTTATTTGGGAATGATTTTAGGGAAGACATTCAAGATACTAGCCAAAGATTGAGGCGGACATTTTGGACTAAACCATTGACAGGGATAGTATTGTTGAAGAATTTGGAGAAGCAAATGATCTGTCATGTGTTCTACCACAACAAAGGTAGATATGTAAAAAAGGTTGAGGTGGAAAATTTGCCTTAGAGTTATTCAACAAAGTCTCCATCTAAACCCAAACTCTCTTTGCCTTCTCAATATCTTCCCCCTATCATCAAAGTGTCAGGAGTGGTACAGTCCACTATTTGTTCCTTCCTTCCCCAGGCATTCTTGTGGGTCAGAACCAGGCTTTGTGATGTCAGAGCACAAGCTCACCTACTATTGGTCGAGACCTTGATGATGACTCAGGTCTGAGGGTGTGGCCTTCCCTACTCTGCCCGTTGTTCACAGCCCCTCGAGGGAGAAACAACACGGGCTCACGCGACTTGGTGATGGAGAGTCTAGCAAAGGAACCTAAGGAATCACTGTCCGACATGGACCTCCCAACATCCAGTAGTGATGTTCCGATGGCAGCGAAAGGGCCAGTCCTTATGGTGAAGACAAAGGCAGCTCTAAAGCAGTATCCACCTTACATGTCGTGCGGAAAGGTGAGTTGACGAACCCTACTGGAGCTCCCTCCTCTACTCATTTACTCTTACCTAAAGTCACTACCTCTCTCCTTCCTGGCATAAATCCCTTATCAATTCTCACCTCTTCCGACAAAGTGTCCTTCACATGCCTCTCCTGACTTCTCCCTCTATTAACTAATTCTTGTGTTCACCTCTTGCCATTCCAGGCACACAAGAAAAGCAAACACCGGAAGCACTCCTCAAAGAAGAGGAACAAGAGAAAGAGGGAGGCCGAAGAGGCAGCTGCCCTCGAAAGGAAGAAAATCAAAGTGAAAGCTGTTACTGCAATGCCTTTACCTAAGGAGGAGGAGCCTGAAAAGGAAGCCGAGGTGCACACTACTGGAGAAGCAAGCGTGGTCGCAGCAGCCGATGAGGGGGAGAGCCAATAAGATGGCTATCATGAAGACGGGGAATGCCCAAATATGACAAAGAAAATTGCATTGGTATAAATTTCTTAAATTGAAAATAAATACAATTTAGTTGAAAAGCTATGTGTCTTTTACAGTGACTAAAGGCGAAACCAGGAAAGGGAAGGAAAAATGATGGTTATAGGAGAAGAGAGGGAAGATGGGTGGGTGAATGGCAATGGAGAGATTTGTTCTTCACTAGGTTTGGGACAGTCATAGTGGGTTCATGGAAAGAGGGGGAGTTTGGGTTGGTAGAAGACAAGGGAGGGATTTGGGTCTACAAAGGTTTGGGCATTAATTGTGGGTGCATAAAAGAGGCGAGTTTGTGTGGGAAGAAGACAAGGGAGGGATTAGGGTCTCCAAAATTTTGTGGCTTTAACGGTGAGAGCATGGAAAGAGAGGGAGTTTTGGTGGGTAGGAGACAAGGGAGGGATTTGTGTCTCCAAAGGATTTGGGCAGTAATGGTGAGTGCATGAAAAGAAAGGGAACTTGGGTTGGTAGAAGACAAGGGAGGGATTTGTGTCTCCAAAGGTTTGGGCATCACTTGTGGGTGCATGGAAGAAAGGGAGTTTGGGTGTGTAGGAGACAAGGGAGGGATTTGTGTTTTTAAAGGTTTGGGCATCAATGATGGGTGCATGGAAGAGGGGGAGTTTGGGTGGGAAGAAGACAAGGGAGGGATTTTTGTCTCCAAACGTTTGGGCAACATTGGTGGCTGCCTGGATGAGGGGGATTTTGGGGCAGTAATGGTGAGTGCATGAAAAGAAAGGGAGCATGGGTGGGTAGAAGACAAGGGAGGGATTTGGGTCTCCAAAGGTTTGGGCATCAATGGTGGTTGCATGAATGTGGGGATGTTTGGGTTGGAAGAAGACAAGGGTGGGATTTGGGTCTCCAAAGGTTTGGGCAACAATGGTGGGTGCATGGAAGTGGGGGAGTTCGGGTGGGAAGAAGACAAGTGAGGGATTTGGGTTTCCATATGTTTGGAGCAGTAATGGTGAGTGCATGGAAACAGAGGGAGTTTGGGTGGGTAGAAGACAAGGGAGGGATTTGGGTCTCCAAAGGTTTGGGCATCAATTGTGGGTGCATGGAAGAGAGGGAGTTTGGGTGGGTAGGAAAAAAGGAAGGGATTTGTGTCTCCAAAAGTTTGGGCATCAATGGTGGGTGCCTTGAAGAGGGGGATTTTGTGTTTGTAGAAGACAAGGGAGGGGTTTGTTTCTCCAAAATTTTGGGTCAGTAATGGTGAGAGCTTGGAAAGCGTGGGAATATGGGTGGGTAATGCCAGGGAAGGGAGTTGGATCTCATATACTTTGGAGAGTGTAATGATGGGTAAATGATAAGAGACATTTGGGTGGGTACATGACAAGGGAAGGATTTGATTCTCAAATACTCAGGTGGCAGAAATCATGAGTATCTGTTAAGAGAGGAGTTTGGGTTATTATATGAAGGGTGGGATTAGGGTCTCAGAAAGATGGGGTCAGAAATTTTGGATATATAGCAACAAAGGGAGTATGCTGGGTAAATGACAAGGGAGGGATTTGGGTCTTATACACTTTAGGGGCAGCAATGGTGAGTATGTAGCAAGAGAAATACTTTGGATGGGCATACGACTATGGAGAAATTAGGGTCTCACAAAGCTGGTGGCAAAATGATGGGTATATGCCCAGAGAGGAGTTTGGGTAGCTGTATGACCAGGGGGTGTTTGGGTCTCTTAAGGTTTGTGGCAGAAATAATTGGTATATTTCATGAAACAGAGTTTGGGTGGGTATATGTCAAGAGAGGGGGTTTTGTTGGGCTTATAAACATGGATATATTTGGGTCTGACATGTTTGGGGGAAGAAATGTTGGTTACATCACAAGACAGGAAATTGTGTGGTTACATGAAAATAGAAGAATTTTCAGTGGGCATATGGCAAGAGAAGGATTTGGGTCACAGCAGGATGGGGGCAGACATGGTGGATATATGGCTAGCGAGGGAGTTTGGGTGAGTACATGACATGGGGCAGATTGGGCCATCACAACGTTTGGGGGAAGAAATGGTGGAAACATTATAAGAGAGAGTATTAGGTTTGGTGTATGGCTAAGGAGGAATGAGTGTCTTGGAAGGATGGGTCCAGAAATAGTGGGTACATGGCGAGAGAGGGAGTTCACTTGGTTGAATGAAAGGGAGAGATTTGTGTCTGATAAGGTTTTAGGGAAGAAATATTGGCTATATGGCAAGAGAGGTAGTGTGGATAGGCAGATGACAAAGGAGGGATGTGGTCTCATAAGGATGAAGGCAGCAACAGTGGGGAGAGAGAGAGAGAGAGAGAGAGAGAGAGAGAGAGAGAGAGAGATTGGGTTGGTATATGATATGGGAGAGATTATGGTTTTTCAAAGTTTGATGGCAGATAAACAATTTTCATGAATTTACGATTAAGATGGATTTGATTGCGTGTATTGTATGAACCACACCTTGAACTCAAATTTCAAGTTGAGGCCTAGAAAATTGATTTAGGTGGGTATATGACACAGAAGACTCTTTGGTGTTGAAGATGGAAAATCTGACATTTTGTATACTATAGGGATAGAGGCCAGAAAAGGAATATGGTTTGATATATAAAAAGAAGAAAATTTGGGTTAGCATATGACAAAGAAGGGACTTTGGTTCCCACAGATTTGAGGGTCATACCACACATGCACTGTAAGACTCATAGAGGTAATTATGGAGCATTGAATCCAAATTGCTACATTTATCTAATCTCATAGATACCGATGAAGAAGACTGTGCTCCACCATCCATGTATTTTGCAAGATCCGGGCAAAACTTCACAGTATGAATGTCTCAACCTATCTGAGGTGAAGTGTGTGAGTGACAGTTATCCCCACAAATAGCTGTTATGTTTTCTGTTTGGCAACTTTTTTTGAATGTTGGTTTTATACCTCACCATCCAATGTAAGTAAGGAAATCTCCCCAGGAGCAATAATCACCCAGCAAACTCAAATCTACTGATCACATCTCAGTGAAAGGAATGGTAATTTGAAGTGACAGGTTTACCCTTGGTTATCCTTTATAAAAAATTTGTGTTTTAATAGGGCTTTTAGAATGGGCTGCTTACATAACAGGCCTAGCAGAAATGAGGATATACTAATGAGACAATTGTGTAGCTTGATCTATCAGAACAGTCAAATCATTGACGTCAACGTAATGAGTATTTCTACAGAAATCTCATGCCATGTAAAGCAATGTTCTCTACCCAAAGGAAAACCTTGTCTTCTTAAAGAGATTTCACACAATTCCTACTATCAAACCACCTTGCCAGATAAGACTAACAATTAGACAATGATGGGTGAGCTAAGGGAGGGTAGATGCCACCTCCTGACCACAACTGCTTATATGTCAATACCCTGTCCCTCTAGCTAAACTCTAATCTCAGTTCAGGACTTCAAGATGCAAGAGACTTGAAAGGGTCTCTGGATCTCTTTATCACTAGTTAATTGGATGCTTGCCTATAATTTTAGGAAATTAATTCATGGTCATCATGTCAGGATTCAGGCAAACAGGGAACTGGGCCTGTTGTTGAGTCCATACCAACTGATTCATCAGTAGTAGGTAGAGAGAGAGAGAGACGAGGCCTGATGTGGGAATGTAAACCTCAAAACCCACCCTCAGTGACATATATTATCCACAAAGGCTATATGCATTCCAGCATGGTCACACATCCTAATTTCCCAAACAGTTGCACTTCTTGGTAACTAAGTACGTATTCAAGTACATGAGAGCCTGTTTTTCATTCCCTTTCATTAACTGTCACATTTCTCTAGAAGCCAGCAACTGTCAGTAGTTTGTCAGTTAGAGGTACAGACTTCTGAGCCATCCCCCATAGTCAAAGATGCACTGTAGGAGGGCTCGAGAGTCTAACTGGCAAACCCCTGACAGTTGGTGGCTTCTAGAGAAGTGTGAGAGTTAATGTGGATGGAAACCATACTGGCATATATTTGAGTGCTTAGTCACCAAGCATACTGGAATATGACCTGGCCTCATCTTACACAGGCCTTTGCATGCAATCACGACGGCTCTGTATATGTGAGAGCAATGACTCTGTCATGTCTTGAGATCACAATTTCACTCTTGGCATCTGCAGCCTCAGACTCATAAAATCTTTTTAAATGCTCCCTGCAATGGTACCTGAGTCTTGAAGAGAGGGCTACAAATATCCCATTGCACATACTCTCATTTTTTTTCCAGGATGACCAGTTGTGAATGTCTTTTTTAAACATAATCTACTGCACCAAGGTCTCTGAGGAGGTCTGAGAACTGCACTAATCTGTAGTTATCGAGGTATGAATGTAGAGTGAAGCTTGATACTTCATTCATTTAACAAAATAATAGTATGAGGTTCAATACTGGGGCCTTGGATCTCCATAACCATATGTTCTCCACAAAGCTTACAGCAGCAGGCATGTGTTGCTTTCTATAGAATAGACCTTAAATTCACTCTTAAGGAGCTGATTATTCCCAGAAAGTTTGTACCACTATTGCATTCATGGACATATCTTTCTAGGTTGTTCATTAATATAGTATGCAATATTCTTAGTTTGGTACGACGACTGATGATCCTCCCAGGAGCACACCATGTAGGCTAGAGCAAAGGATGAAATACTGGGACTAAACTGGGAACTAGGATTTAGGACTTTGTTGAAGTTAGAGATCATTACCGCAAGGCAAAGATTTCAGGCTACTATGGTGGCACTGCCTAAGGCTCATGATTTACACGCTACAGGATATGAAAACAGAAATATTGGGATGTATGTGGAATATCCAATAGACTAGGCCCTGGAAGAGAACACAGAAAGTTTGTGTATAGAGAGGGGTAGTATAGTCAACATCTAGTCCTGTGCCTGTGGATAGGGCAAGTACTAGTGGCACTCTAATTGTTCCTTATAGCACTGAAATTGGGGGTGTATGAGATTTGGGACCATGATGAAGCCTGAAGGCCTCTGCTCTGAAGTATAAGTTGTTTGTCTAGGCTGGGGTACTGGTATAGATTCAGCAGGATGTGCAAAAACATTTATGATGAGTATGTTAGGGATAATTAACAGGCCTGACTCTGGAGAGGTCATGGGGAATCTGAGTACAGAGTTGGGTTGTATAGGCAGCACACAGTGTTCTGTGGCTAAGTGTTGTAACAGGAACTTCATGCAGGAACCAAGATCTTACCAATAGCAAAGAAGAACATGAAGCAAAGGATTTCGGACATTGACAAAAGTTAGAAGTCACTACAAGGATGGGTGGTGGTGGTGCATGACTTTAATCATAGCACTTGGGAGGCAGAGGCAGGAGGATCTCTGTGAGTGTGAAGCCAACCTGGTCTACAGAGCTAGTGCAAAAATAGACTTCAAAGTTACGTAGAGAAGCCTTCTCTCGAATTAAAAATAGATAGATAGATAGATAGACAGATAGGTAGATATAAGTAAGTCATTGAGAGGGAGAACAAGCACTATTCTAGGGATGCCACTAGATTGTCTGGACTCCACTAGTTTGGGAAAACAATTATCTCTGCAGAAGGGTGCATACCTCTATAGTCTTTGTAGGAGGATATGGACAGTCTGGGCATGTGTGCAAGAACGTTTCGTGCAGAGGGAGCCTAGCTGTTAACTAAAGCATAGTAGAAGTTGCTGGGCCTAAGCTTGTCTGCACACATTCAAACCTGTAGATGCCTAAAGCTCGCAAATGGAAGGCAAATGTGGTTCTAGTAGGTCAGGCTGCATGTGGAAAAACACGTATTCATGTTTGTGTTGGTTATTACTCACTAGGCTAAACCCTGGAGGCCGAGCATGTGGGATGTCTAGGGACAAAGATAGGTGACTTAATCATTTAAATGTCACTTGTGATTGAATGAAGGTAGAATGGTTCAAGTTGAGAGTATGGAAGTTGGATATAGCACAAAGGAATAGGCTAGGACAAGGTCAGTTGGAGGAACCAGAGTCTGCAGAAGCCTAGAGCCATCAAGTACAAGGAACTCATAGCCACACTAGTCATGGTCACTGGATGTTCGACCATTCTAGTTACGCCAGAAAATAAAATGTCAGATAGGGATGTAAACACCAGGCTCACCCAGGAGGAGACCACAGGAAGTCTGTGTATTTATTGGTGTATTTTATGTGTCACAAGGCTTTCTGAAAGTAGAAGTGGGTAGACAGGGCTAGGGTACATCCCTATGGGAGCATAGATGTAGGCTACAGCCAAGGACAAAATGCTTGGCATAGGCTAGGGCCAAGGAATGGGGACCTTGTTGAATTCTAGGGGTCATTACAGCAAGGCTAGGAGTCCAGACATCTGTGCCAAACTGCATGCAGCATGGGATTTATGTTTTGCATGACATGAAAACAGAAATATTGTGTTGTGTTCGGAGTTTCAGTAACTAGACTCTGGGGAGTGGATGGGAAGTTTGTGTATAGAGTGCCATGGTATAGTGAACATCTAGTCCTGTGGCCATAGATAGGACAACTATTGTAGAAATACTAAATGTTAACTATAGCACATGAATAGATGGAGGGCTGTGCTGGGGTGTGAGATTTTACACCCTACTGAATCCTAGAGGCACCTGTTATGTGTTATAGGTTGTCTATGTAGGCTAAAGTACTGTGATCAATTCAGCAAGTTGTAGAAAATCATGTATGATGAGTACATTTGGTGTTAGTCTACAGGCTTGACTCTGGGGAGTACATGGGTATTCTGGGTAATCTGGGTATTAAGTTGTGTTGTATAGGTAGCCTAGAGTGTCCTGTGTGTAAGTGTTGTTTCAGGAGATTCATGCAGGACACTATATGTTGCATTCAGCCTAAGAGACCATGGTGGGACTAAGATGGAACAAAGGATTTGGAACCCTACCAACAGCTAGAAGTCACTACTATTGAAATCTAGGGATGACACTGGATGTTCCATCCAGTCTGGACTCCACTGGATTAGAAAAACAATGATAGGATGCAGAGCAGTGCTCTGAAATCAAGACGATGGAGGAGTATTCTGATAGTCTGGGGATAGAATGGTCATGTAGGGCAGCCACAACTCCTCTGGTTTTATGAGAGATTGATAGTCTTTGTGGGAATCTAGATGCTGTCAACAGCACAGAAAAAGTTGATGGGTCTAAGAATGCCGGAGATTGCTATGGAGGCAGCTGGAGAAGACAAGGACACTGGTTGTTGCTTCTTGGGTAGATCAAGCCCTCTATGTACAAAGTACTGAGTGGGTAACTAAACTAAACAAGTTAAAACCTGGGAAGACATAGAAAATCTGAATAAGGAATAATGTTCTATATTGTACCTAAAGTGTCCCGTGGATGTATTAGTGCAGGGTAAGTGCTAGCAAAGCCTAGATGTTCACGACAGAAAAGGAGGATTCCTGAGAATAGTCTGAGCTGAGTTATTTGGGACCATACTCCCGAGAAGACCCTTGAATCAAGAGGCAAACAGCCAGATTATGCAGGGGTGCTGGCTGTTAAACTCAAGCTAGATGCAGATGGATATGGAAAACAAGTATTGGTTGGTGGCATATATAAGAAGCCAGTTCCTGGAGGAGAACATTAGGAATGTGGTGGAGTAGGGTGCTGCAGGTAACACAGAGGGTACTGTGGGTGGGTGAAGGTAGCAACTTGTCTGCTGCATGTATGTGGGCAATCGCACACGTGGAAGGCCAAGATATGGGATTTCCGAAATTATAGAAGCCTAGATATTGCTACTTAGGTGATCAAACTAAATTTGTATAATGACTTTGGGAAAGAGGCTAGATCCAGGTAGAGATAGAATATGAAATATCTGGTTGTGAGGGAGTGAGTACTTACCAGGCCATACCATGGTGGAGGACTCAGGAATACAGAATTTGGATTCGGGTAAGATAGTTAGCAAAATGAGTACTATATGTAGATTCACGCAGCGCAGGTCCTTGTAGGACAATGTATGTTGGTTGGAGGACAGGACTAGATGCTGGGATTCGGCCCTCGCATTTGGAACTCTGTTGAATCCTGTGAGCATTACTACAACATGCAAGAATATCAGTGGCAAAAACTAGACTTGGACACTTGTAGTGACTTATGATCTGTTTGTTGGCATATGGGGAAACGCTATCTGGTAGGGGAAATTTTCTGGGCTTGGTCTTTAGGGAAGATATGGAAAGTCTGGATTGGAAATGGAGTTGTGAAAGCAGGGCAACTATTTCATACATGGGTGTAGGTGTGTTAAATTCAGGGGAGCCTAACTGTTGACTATACCAAAGAAGGAGTTGCTGGACCTAGTCTTGGCTGAAGGCTTTGAAAACCTTCACAGGCCTAAAATTTGCAAATGCAAGGCACATGAGGCAGCTGTAAGTCAGACAGCAAGTGGAAAATCAAATATTCATTTGTGTGTAGTGGGTTACTCAATTGGCTAAAGTTGGGTCCTGGTGGTTGTGGGATGTCTGGTTATATAATGAAGTGGTTTAGGCATCGGAATCATCCTGCAGATGGATTCAGGTAGGATGGTTACTGTTGGGAATGTAGATGCTGGATACAGCACAAAAGAATGTGCTAGGACAAGGCCAGTTGGAGGGAAAGTGCCAGCAGAAGCTTAGAACTATCTATCAAAGCACGGTAGGACTAAGATGGAGCCTAGGGTTTGGAACTCAGCAAACAGCTAAAAGTCACTGTAAGTGTGAGAAAACAGCTCTTTTAGAGTTCTCACTGGATGTTTCATCAGGTCTGGACTCTACTGGAGTAGGAAAAGAATTATCTGCTCGAAAGGTGCACTTACTTCTCTTGGCATTGTAGAAGGATTTGGACAGTCTTGGCATGCTGTGATATTATGTAGTCAGCCAGAGATCCTGTGGTTTGATGAGGTTGGGGTTGTCTCAGTGGGAATGTATATGTTGTCTACAGCACAGGAGGATTTGATGGGACTAGGAATCCTATATGCTATGAATATGTTTTATTACCATTGGTTATTCAAGAAGATGCTTTGGGCAATCGATTAGTAGAATATAGCCAGGCAGGAAATCTGAACAGAGATATAGAGAGAAAGTAGGCAGAGTCAGGGAGATGCCATGTAGCTGCTGAAGGAGAAAACCAGCAGCTACCAGTGAGAGCCTTACTGGAATGGATCATAATGATACATAGATATACAAAAGGGAATCCCACATCAATATGAGCTATGTTTGGAGGGATGTGGAAAAACAGTATTTGGAACAGGAAATATTCACTAGGTTCGAACTTTAGGAGGACACGATAACTTTTCATAAGGAGTGGGGTTATTCCATTAGCCAGTACAGGTATGATAAGTGTTGGGGAACTCTCAGTGTTGGCTACAGAATAGTAGTAGCTGGTGGGATCATGCTGTGTTTTGAGATTTGTGTCCCTAAAACATGCCACAAATCACTACTGCAGAGTGCAAGGGTCCATTCTTTGATGGGACAGGGACTATTCAATCTAGGATAAATTCCACTGAATATGGAAAACCAATTACAGAGTATGGATATCTTCACCTGGATAAATCCTGGAGGGGGACATAGGAAGTCTGGGTATGGTGTGAAGAGGTATGGGCAACTCTAAGACCCCTGTTGGTTTATCTAAATAGGATTATATCTGGCTGTAGCCCAGATGTTCTCTATAATATAGGAAAAATGTTCTAAATAGGCTGCAACATGTTGAAGCCTAAAATTCACTACTATAAGGCAAGGAGTCCAGACCAAGATTGAACATTTCTTTTGGTTTCCAGGTTATACATAACAGAATGTTAAAAATCAAGTGTCTAATACTGTGTGATATTCTCAATAGGCTAGACACCAGAAGATAGGAGAACCCTGGTTATGGACTGGGCTTATGTTGGTTGTAGAAAGCCTCCTTAGGTGAGTGAGTATATTAAAGGAGGCTGTATGCTCACCACAGTAAAAGAGATATTGAGGCTAGGCTGGGTCACCTGACTTGGGATAAGGTGGAAGCCTGGAGGCCATGATTTGTTGCTACACAGCCAGACAAGATATGGACACTGGTTTGTGTATATTCATTAGGTACAGAGGAATGTGGAGATTCAAGTATTCGTGTGTGTGTGTGTGTGTGTGTGTGTGTGTGTACGGTTAACAGGCTAAGCCATGGAGTAGGAATATTATTTGGGAATGATTTTAGGGAAGACATTCAAGATACTAGCCAAAGATTGAGGCGGACATTTTGGACTAAACCATTGACAGGGATAGCATTGTTGAAGAATTTGGAGAAGCAAATGATCTGTCATGTGTTCTACCACAACAAAGGTAGATATGTAAAAAAGGTTGAGGTGGAAAATTTGCCTTAGAGTTATTAAACAAAGTCTCCATCTAAACCCAAACTCTCTTTGCCTTCTCAATATCTTCCCCCTATCATCAAAGTGTCAGGAGTGGTACAGTCCACTATTTGTTCCTTCCTTCCCCAGGCATTCTTGTGGGTCAGAACCAGGCTTTGTGATGTCAGAGCACAAGCTCACCTACTATTGGTCGAGACCTTGATGATGACTCAGGTCTGAGGGTGTGGCCTTCCCTACTCTGCCAGTTGTTCACAGCCCCTCGAGGGAGAAACAACACGCGCTCACGCGACTTGGTGATGGAGAGTCCAGCAAAGGAACCTAAGGAATCACTGTCCGACATGGACCTCCCAACATCCAGTAGTGATGTTCCAATGGCAGCGAACGGGCCAGTCCTTATGGTGAAGACAAAGGCAGCTCTAAAGCAGTATCCACCTTACATGTCGTGCGGAAAGGTGAGTTGACGAACCCTACTGGAGCTCCCTCCTCTACTCATTTACTCTTACCTAAAGTCACTACCTCTCTCCTTCCTGGCATAAATCCCTTATCAATTCTCACCTCTTCCGACAAAGTGTCCTTCACATGCCTCTCCTGACTTCTCCCTCTATTAACTAATTCTTGTGTTCACCTCTTGCCATTCCAGGCACACAAGAAAAGCAAACACCGGAAGCACTCCTCAAAGAAGAGGAACAAGAGAAAGAGGGAGGCCGAAGAGGCAGCTGCCCTCGAACGGAAGAAAATCAAAGTGAAAGCTGTTACTGCAATGCCTGAACCTAAGGAGGAGGAGCCTGAAAAGGAAGCCGAGGTGCACACTACTGGAGAAGCAAGCGTGGTCGCAGCAGCCGATGAGGGGGAGAGCCAATTAGATGGCTATCATGAAGACGGGGAATGCCCAAATATGACAAAGAAAATTGCATTGGTATAAATTTCTTAAATTGAAAATGAATTCAATTTAGTTGAAAAGCTATGTGTCTTTTACAGTGACTAAAGGCGAAACGAGGAAAGGGAAGGAAAAATGATGGTTATAGGAGAAGAGAGGGAAGATGGGTGGGTGAATGGCAATGGAGAGATTTGTTCTTCACTAGGTTTGGGACAGTCATAGTGGGTTCATGGAAAGAGGGGGAGTTTGGGTTGGTAGAAGACAAGGGAGGGATTTGGGTCTACAAAGGTTTGGGCATTAATTGTGGGTGCATAAAAGAGGCGAGTTTGTGTGGGAAGAAGACAAGGGAGGGATTAGGGTCTCCAAAATTTTGTGGCTTTAACGGTGAGAGCATGGAAAGAGAGGGAGTTTTGGTGGGTAGGAGACAAGGGAGGGATTTGTGTCTCCAAAGGTTTGGGCATCAATGGTGGGTGCATGGAAGACGGGGAGTTTGGGTGGGAAGAAGACAAGGGAGGGATTTGGGTCTCCAAAGTTTTGGGGCAGTAATGGTGAGGGCATGAAAAGAAAGGGAGTTTGGGTGGGAAGATGACAAGGGAGGGATTTGGGTCTCCAAAGAATTGGTCATCAATGGTGGGTGCATGGAGGAGGGGGAGTTAGGGTGGATAGAAGACAAGGAAGGGATTTGTGTCTCCAAAGGATTTGGGCAGTAATGGTGAGTGCATGAAAAGAAAGGGAACTTGGGTTGGTAGAAGACAAGGGAGGGATTTGTGTCTCCAAAGGTTTGGGCATCACTTGTGGGTGCATGGAAGAAAGGGAGTTTGGGTGTGTAGGAGACAAGGCAGGGCTTTGTGTTTTTAAAGGTTTGGGCATCAATGATGGGTGCATGGAAGAGGGGGAGTTTGGGTGGGAAGAAGACAAGGGAGGGATTTTTGTCTCCAAACGTTTGGGCAACATTGGTGGGTGCCTGGACGAGGGGGATTTTGGGGCAGTAATGGTGAGTGCATGAAAAGAAAGGGAGCATGGGTGGGTAGAAGACAAGGGAGGGATTTGGGTCTCCAAAGGTTTGGGCATCAATGGTGGGTGCATGAAAGTGGGGATGTTTGGGTTGGAAGAAGACAAGGGTGGGATTTGGGTCTCCAAAGGTTTGGGAAACAATGGTGGGTGCATGGAAGAGGGGGAGTTCGGGTGGGAAGAAGACAAGGGTGGGATTTGGGTCTCCAAAGGTTTGTGAAACAATGGTGGGTGCATGCAAGAGGGGGAGTTTGGGTGGGAAGAAGACAAGGGAGGGATTTGGGTTTCCATATGTTTGGAGCAGTAATGGTGAGTGCATGGAAAGAGAGGGAGTTTGGGTGGGTAGAAGGCACGGGAGGGATTTGGGTCTCCAAAGGTTTGGGCATCAATTGTGGGTGCATGGAAGAGAGGGAGTTTGGGTGGGTAGGAAAAAAGGGAGGGATTTGTGTCTCCAAAAGTTTGGGCATCAATGGTGGCTGCCTTGAAGAGGGGGATTTTGTGTGGGTAGAAGACAAGGGAGGGATTTGTGACTCCAAAATTTTGGGGCAGTAATCGTGAGAGC